>NW_028187328.1:0-7500 GCF_964204655.1 Triturus cristatus
ATTGTTCACCCACTAATAGGGAACGTGAGCTGGGTTTAGACCGTCGTGAGACAGGTTAGTTTTACCCTACTGATGATGTGTTGTTGCAATAGTAATCCTGCTCAGTACGAGAGGAACCGCAGGTTCAGACATTTGGTGTATGTGCTTGGCTGAGGAGCCAATGGGGCGAAGCTACCATCTGTGGGATTATGACTGAACGCCTCTAAGTCAGAATCCCCCCTAAACCGTAACGATACCGCAGTGCCGTGGAGCCTCGGTTGGCCTGGGATAGCCGGCCTCTCTCGGGGGGCCGGTGCGTAGAGCCGCTCGCTTGGGGACCGGAGCGCGGACGGAAGGGGGCCGCCTCCATCGCCCTTAGTGCACCGCATGTTCGTGGGGCACCCGGTGCTAAATCATTCGTAGACGACCTGATTCTGGGTCAGGGTTTCGTAAGTAGCAGAGCAGCTACCTCGCTGCGATCTATTGAAAGTCATCCTCTGAGCCAAGCTTTTGTCTCTCTCTCCGTGCGTGGGCGCCCGCGGACGCCCTCCCTCCACCACACCCAGGGGTGGGTCCCTCTGCCGCCGGGCCGGCGGGAAGGGACGCGGAAGGGGGGTAATGCGGGCCTGCGGGAGGCTGCCTCCACCACGTGCCTTCCGGCACGGGGGCTTCCCCCTCCCGTCCCTGCCCCACCTGGGCGCGGGGACGGGGGCCACAGTCCCTCGCTGCTTGGCATGGTGACCAGATGGCCTGGCCTCCCCTTGCCGCCGCTCCCGCCCAAGGAGAGGCCAGGAGCGGTACCACCGGGGAAGGATCCACTCCCGAGCGGCTGCCTCGGAGCGCCTGGCCACCCGCTCGCCGGACTGCCAGGGCGACTGGGCACGGCACCCTCCCAGTCCACCTCTGGGGCTGGGTGGTCCCTGGGCATCTGGTCGCCTGGCTGCGCGACCAGATGGCCCTGCGGGCCGGGCGACCAGATGGCCCTGCGGGCCGGGCGACCAGATGGCCCTGCGGGCCGGGCGACCAGATGGCCCTGCGGGCCGGGTGACCAGATGGCCGGCCTGCCGGCCGGCCGGGCTATTTCCAACTTTTGTCCACCCCCAGAGTTCTGTAAGCCCCCACTACGTGGGGGCTTAATAGTCGGTAAAAAATGGGCTCCCCGGGCAGGCTGTCGGGGAGAGGACGTGGCCTGGGCTTAACCCTCCTTGGTTCCCGCCGAGGGTCCGGGTGCTGGGGACAGGGGGTCCACCGGGGGCCCGGGGAGGCTGTCCCTGGCCTGGCTGGAGGTCCGGAAGCTGGGCCCGGGGCTGGAGCTCCGTCCCAGGGTGCGGCTCCGTCCCAGAGCCCGGGAGCCCCCCCGTCCTGCGAGCCAGCTGAGGGTACGGGCGCTAGGGAAGAGAGGGTCCACCGGGGCCCGGGGAGGCTCTCCCCGGCCTGGCTGGGGGTTCGGAAGCTGGGCCCGGTGCTGGAGCTCCGTCCCAGGGTGCGGCTCCGTTCCCGGGGTGCGGGAGCCCCCTGTCCCGCAAGCCAGCCGAGGGTCCGGGCGCTGGGGACAGGGTGTCCACCGGGTCCCTGGGAGTCTTTCCCCGGGCCTGGCTGGAGGTCCGGGAGCTGGGCCCGGTGCTGGAGCTCCGTTCCCGGGGTGCGGGAGCCCCCTGTCCCGCAAGCCAGCCGAGGGTCCGGTCGCTGGGGACAGGGGGTCCACCGGGGGCCCGGGGAGGCTGTCCCTGGCCTGGCTGGAGGTCCGGAAGCTGGGCCCGGGGTTGGAGCTCCGTCCCAGGGTGCGGCTCCGTCCCAGAGCCCGGGAGCCCCCCCGTCCTGCGAACCAGCTGAGGGTACGGGCGCTAGGGAAGAGAGGGTCCACCGGGGCCCGGGGAGGCTCTCCCCGGCCTGGCTGGGGGTTCGGAAGCTGGGCCCGGTGCTGGAGCTCCGTCCCAGGGTGCGGCTCCGTTCCCGGGGTGCGGGAGCCCCCTGTCCCGCAAGCCAGCCGAGGGTCAGGGCGCTGGGGACAGGGTGTCCACCGGGTCCCTGGGAGTCTCTCCCTGGGCCTGGCTGGAGGTCCGGGAGCTGGGCCCGGTGCTGGAGCTCCGTTCCCGGGGTGCGGGAGCCCCCTGTCCCGCAAGCCAGCCGAGGGTCTGGGCGCTGGGACCGGGTGTCCACCGGGGCCCGGGGAGGCTCTCCCCGGCCTGGCTGGGGGTCCGGAAGCTGGGCCCGGTGCTGGAGCTCCATCCTGGGGTACGGGAGCCCCCTGTCCCGCAAGCCAGCCGAGGGTCCGGGCGCTGGGGACGGGTGTGCACCGGGGCCCGGGGAGGCTCTCCCCGGCCTGGCTGGGGGTCCGGAAGCTGGTCCCGGGCCCGGTGCTGGAGCTCCGTTCCCGGGGTGCGGGAGCCCCCTGTCCCGCAAGCCAGCCGAGGGTCCGGGCGCTGGGGACAGGGTGTCCACCAGGGCCCGGGGAGGCTCTCCCTGGCCTGGCTGGGGTTCGGAAGCTGGGCCCGGGTCCGGGGCTTGTGCTCCGTCCCAGTGTCCCAGGGAGCGGGAGCCCCCCGTCCTGCAAGCCAGCCGAGGGTCCATGCGCTGGGGAAGGGTGTCCACCGGGGCCCAGGGAGTTTCTCCCCGGCCTGGCTAGGGTTCTGAAGCTGGGACCGGGCCCGGGGCTCTTGCACCGTCCGGCGGGCCCCGGGGTGCGTGAGCCACCCCCGTCCTGCAAGACAGCCGAGGGTCTAGGTGCTGGAGACAGGGGTCCACCGGGGCCCAGGGAGGCTCTCTCCGGCCTGGCTGCTATCAGAAGCAGGGACCGGGCCGGTGTGCAGGAGTGGCTGGCTTTATCTGCTACGCTGACGGAGCGTAGTTTTCTGCCCACCCCTATACAACCGTGTGGTTTGTGAGAACCCGTCCTGCGGCCTGGTAAGGGTCCGGGTGCCCGTGACGTGGTCCATTGGGCGAAGGGAGTCTCCCCAGACCTGGCTGGGATCAGAAGCAGGGACCGGGCCAGGTGGGTGGGTGGCTGGCTAAGTCCTTTCCACTGCGTAGTAGGAGTTTGCTTAGGGCTGGGCGGACTTTGCGTAGCAGAATTTTAAAAAAATTTGTGGAAAACGAGAGCACATCCTGAGTAGGGCTGGGCGGACTTTGCCTAGCGCAACTACGCACTATTCTGAAGAAAATTGTGGAAAACGAGCGCACAACCTCATGGACTGTGTGCCCGGGACGGGTCCCTCGTGCTTGGGCAGGCTCCCCGACCTCCCCAGCCTGGCTGTGTTGAGAAGCAGGGACCGGCCCCGGGCCTCCTGATTTTTGGTCAGGGCCTGGGATCCCACGTCCTGCGGCCTGCCAAGTGTCCATCTGCCCGGGACAAGGGACCCTGGTGCAGAGCCCCGGAGCCCTGCAAGGGCAGTCGGGAGCCCTACCGCTATGGCTCGGTGTGGGCAGCTGGGAGTCCTTCCGGTCCCGGCCATCTGGTCGCACCTTTCCCTCGGCCATCTGGTCGCGCGCAATGCTTTCCAATGGGGCGACCAGATGGCCGGGCCGGCCTGGAAGTCCCGATGAGGGTCCATTCGCCTCGCGGATCCCAGCCAGGGCTCCAGGAGGCCGGGCGCGTCCGCGCCTAGGGTCCCCTCCGTCACTCGGAGCGCGAGGGTTACAAGAAAGGTGGGTAGCCTTCCTCCGGATTAGTAGGGGCAGGGTATGCCGGGACACCCCTCCTGGGGATTGCGGTTCTCAGGCGGGGACCAGATGGGCCAAGCCCGGACGACACTTCCCCGGGGCGTCGGGTGCTTCCTCCTCCAGCCCGCGGCGAGGCAAAGTGCCCAGGACGGGCTCCATGGGTCTCCCGGGCGTCCCCCGAGGCCTGCAGCCCCAAAGCCCTGCAGACCCTGGAGCCCTTCAGCACGGAGCCCTGGAGCCCTGCAGGCCCGGAACCCTAGCAGGCCCAAGGCCCTGCAGCCCCGGAGCCCTGCAGGCCCGGAGCCCTGCAGCCCCGGAGCCCTGCAGGCCCAGAGCCCTGCAGCCCCGGAGCCCTGCAGCCCCGGAGCCCTGCAGCCCCGGAGCCCTGCAGCCCCAGAGCCCTGCAGCCCCGGAGCCCTGCAGCCCCGGAGCCCTGCAGGCCCAGAGCCCTGCAGGCCCAGAGCCCTGCAGCCCCGGAGCCCTGCAGCCCCGGAGCCCTGCAGCCCCGGAGCCCTGCAGGCCCAGAGCCCTGCAGCCACGGAGCCCTGCGTGGGCAGGCGGGAACCCTACCGCTATGGCTCGGGCAGACGGGAGCCCTTTCAGTTGCCGGCCACCTGGTCGCTCCTTTCCCCTCGGCCATCTGGTCGCGCGCAATGCTTTCCAATGGGGCGACCAGATGGCCGGGCCGGCCTGGAAGTCCCGATGAGGGTCCATTCGCCTCCCGGATCCCAGCCAGGGCTCCGGGAGGCCGGGCGCGTCCGCGCCTAGGGTCCCCTCCGTCACTTGCAGCGCGCGGGTTACAAGAAAGGGGGGTATCCTTCCTCCGGATTATTAGGGGCAGGGTATGCCGGAACACCCATGCTGGGGCTGTGCGGTTCATTGCCGGGGACCAGATGGGCGACGCCCGGGCAACATCCTCCAAGGCCTCCGGGGCTTCCCTCCTCCGGGCCGCGGCATGGCAAAGTGCCCAGGGACGGGCTCCACGGGTCCCGGGCAGTCCTCCCCCGGGCGCCCAGGCCCCGAGAGCTCCGGTGGACCTCCCCGTGCCCGAGGCCAACCCGGGAAGCAGAGTCCCCCCCCGAGCCCTTGGTGTGAGGGTGGGCAGGCGGGAGCCCTACCGCTATGGCTCGGGCAGACGGGAGCCCTTTCAGTTGCCGGCCATCCGGTCGCTCCTTTCCCCTCGGCCATCTGGTCGCGCGCAATGCTTTCCAATGGGGCGACCAGATGGCCGGGCCGGCCTGGAAGTCCCGATGAGGGTCCATTCGCCTCCCGGATCCCAGCCAGGGCTCCAGGAGGCCGGGCGCGTCCGCGCCTAGGGTCCCCTCCGTCACTCGCAGCGCGCGGGTTACAAGAAAGGAGGGTATCCTTCCTCCGGATTAGTAGGGGCAGGGTATGCCGAAACACCCATGCTGGGGCTGTGCGGTTCATTGCCGGGGACCAGATGGGCTACGCCCGGGCAACATCCTCCCAGGTCCCCGGGGCTTCCCTCCTCCGGGCCGCGGCATGGCAAAGTGCCCAGGGACGGGCTCCACGGGTCCCGGGCAGTCCTCCCCCGGGTACGCCCAGGCCCCGAGAGCTCCGGTGGTCCTCCCCGTGCCTGAGGCCCAGCCGGGAAGCAGAGTCCCCACCCCGAGCCCCTGGTGGGTGGGCAGGCGGGAGTCCTTTCAGTTGCCGGCCACCTGGTGGCTCCTTTCCCCTCGGCCATCTGGTCGCGCGCAATGCTTTCCAATGGGGCGACCAGATGGCAGGGCCAGGCCTGGAAGTCCCGATGAGGGTCCATTTGCCTCTCGGATCCCAGCCGGGGCTCCAGGAGGCCGGGTGCGTTCGCCCCTAGGGTCCCCTCCGTCACTCGGAGCGTGCGGGTTTCAAGAACGGGGGGTAGCCTTCCTCCGGATTACTAGGGACAGGGTACTCTGGGACCCCTCTCGGTCCTCAGCCGGCAACTGGGTCCTGCCGTGTGGCAGGGTGGCCGGAGGGCCTTCCCCTGCGCCTGTGGGCCCGGGAGCCCCGGATGGGTCCAGGGGCCCGGCCGGGCCCCGGGTCGGGGTCTCCGGCCCCGGGTGCCGTCCCCCGGCCTGCGGCACCGCCAAAGGCCCGGGACGGGGTTCCGTTGTGGCCGGGGTGCCTCCCGTGGCTGGATTGGGTTCAGGAGCTCCGGCCGGGCCCCGGGGAGGGCGGCCTCCCCGCCCCGGTCTCCGTCCCGGGTCCTGCCGCGTGGCAGGGTGCCCGGGGAAGGGTCCGGAGGGCCCGGGGAGGCTTCCCCTGCACCTGCGGTCCTCGGAGCCCCGGCTGGGTCCAGGGGCCCGGCCGGGCCCCGGGTCGGGGTCTCCGGCCCCGGGCGCCGTCCCCCGGCCTGCGGCACTGCCAAAGGCCCGGGACGGGGTTCCGTTGCGGCCGGGGTGCCTCCCGTGGCTGCATTGGGTTCAGGAGCTCCGGCCGGGCCCCTGGGGGCCCCGGGGAGGGCAGGCTCCCCACCCCGGTCTCCGTCCCGGGTCCTGCCGCGTGGCAGGGTGCCCGGGGAGGGGTCCGGAGGGCCCCGGGAGGCTTCCCCTGCGCCTGCGGTCCCCGGAGCCCCGGCTGGTTCCAGGGGCCCGGCCGGGCCCCGGGTTGAGGCCTTTGGCCCCGGGCCCAGTCCCCCGGCCTGCGGCACTGCCAAAGGCCCGGGACGGGGTTCCGTTGGGGCCGGGGAGCCTCCCCTCGCTCGTCTGGGTCCCGGAGCTCCGGCCGGGCCCCTGGGGGCCCCGGGGAGGGCGGCCTCCCCACCCCGGGCTCCGTCCCGGGTCCTGCCGCGTGGCAGGGTGCCCGGGGAGGGGTCCAGAGGGCCCGGGGAGGCTTCCCCTGCGCCTGCGGTCCCCGGAGCCCCGGCTGGGTCCAGGGGCCCGGCCGGGCCCCGGGTCGGGGTCTCCGGCCCCGGGCCCCGTCCCCCAGCCTGCGGCACTGCCAAAGGCCCGGGACGGGGTTCCGTTGTGGCCGGGGAGCCTCCCCTCGCTCGTCTGGGTTCCGGAGCCCCGGCCGGGCCCCTGGGGGCCCCGGGGAGGGCGGCCTCCCCGCCCCGGGCTCCGTCCCGGGTCCTGCCGCGCGGCAGGGTACCCGGGGCGGGGTCCGGAGGGCCCGGGGAGGCTTCCCCTTCCCTTTTGCCTTTCCCCTCGGCCATCTGGTCGCGCCTGTCCCCTCGGCCATCTGGTCGCGCACGTCCCTTCGGCCATCTGGTCGCGCAGGCCCCTTCGGCCATCTGGTCGCGCCCAATGCTTTCCTATGGGGCGACCAGATGGCCGAGCTTGCCTGGAAGTCTCGATGAGGGTCCATTTGCCTCCCGGATCCCAGCGAGGGCTCCAGGAGGTCGGGTACATTCGCGCCGAGGGTCCCCTCTGTCACCTCGTGCGCACGGATTACAAGAAAGGGGGGTAATTTTCCTCCGGATTACTAGGGAGAGGGTCAGTCAGACCAAAGTGATGTTTGGCGATACTGAATCAGGGGAAGGCAGACCCGGGGCCCGCCCGCCGGGGCCCCCAGGGGCCCGGGTACGCTCCTGCCTCTCAGCCCCTTCCCGATGGTCCTTTCTCTCCGAGTTTTCTGGGTCAGAGCCCCGTGAGGTCTGTGGATCCCGAGACGGGGGAAGGCAGCCCCTGGGCCCGCCCGAAGCGGGGCCCCCAGGGGCCCGGGTGCGCACACCTGCCTCCCAGCCCCCTTCCCGATGGGTCTTTTTCTCCGAGTTTGCTGGGTCAGGGCTCCGTGAGGTCCGGCGATCCCGAGAGGGGGGAAGGCAGAGCCGGGGCCCACCCGCCGGGGCCCCCAGGGGCCTGGGTACGCTCCTGCCTCTCAGCCCCTTCCCGATGGTCCTTTTTCCGCCGGGTTTGCTGG
>NW_028187328.1:17500-22500 GCF_964204655.1 Triturus cristatus
GGAAGCTGGGCCCGGGTCCGGGGCTTGTGCTCCGTCCCAGTGTCCCAGGGAGCGGGAGCCCCCCGTCCTGCAAGCCAGCCGAGGGTCCATGCGCTGGGGAAGGGTGTCCACCGGGGCCCAGGGAGTTTCTCCCCGGCCTGGCTAGGGTTCTGAAGCTGGGACCGGGCCCGGGGCTCTTGCACCGTCCGGCGGGCCCCGGGGTGCGTGAGCCACCCCCGTCCTGCAAGACAGCCGAGGGTCTAGGTGCTGGAGACAGGGGTCCACCGGGGCCCAGGGAGGCTCTCTCCGGCCTGGCTGCTATCAGAAGCAGGGACCGGGCCGGTGTGCAGGAGTGGCTGGCTTTATCTGCTACGCTGACGGAGCGTAGTTTTCTGCCCACCCCTATACAACCGTGTGGTTTGTGAGAACCCGTCCTGCGGCCTGGTAAGGGTCCGGGTGCCCGTGACGTGGTCCATTGGGCGAAGGGAGTCTCCCCAGACCTGGCTGGGATCAGAAGCAGGGACCGGGCCAGGTGGGTGGGTGGCTGGCTAAGTCCTTTCCACTGCGTAGTAGGAGTTTGCTTAGGGCTGGGCGGACTTTGCGTAGCAGAATTTTAAAAAAATTTGTGGAAAACGAGAGCACATCCTGAGTAGGGCTGGGCGGACTTTGCCTAGCGCAACTACGCACTATTCTGAAGAAAATTGTGGAAAACGAGCGCACAACCTCATGGACTGTGTGCCCGGGACGGGTCCCTCGTGCTTGGGCAGGCTCCCCGACCTCCCCAGCCTGGCTGTGTTGAGAAGCAGGGACCGGCCCCGGGCCTCCTGATTTTTGGTCAGGGCCTGGGATCCCACGTCCTGCGGCCTGCCAAGTGTCCATCTGCCCGGGACAAGGGACCCTGGTGCAGAGCCCCGGAGCCCTGCAAGGGCAGTCGGGAGCCCTACCGCTATGGCTCGGTGTGGGCAGCTGGGAGTCCTTCCGGTCCCGGCCATCTGGTCGCACCTTTCCCTCGGCCATCTGGTCGCGCGCAATGCTTTCCAATGGGGCGACCAGATGGCCGGGCCGGCCTGGAAGTCCCGATGAGGGTCCATTCGCCTCGCGGATCCCAGCCAGGGCTCCAGGAGGCCGGGCGCGTCCGCGCCTAGGGTCCCCTCCGTCACTCGGAGCGCGAGGGTTACAAGAAAGGTGGGTAGCCTTCCTCCGGATTAGTAGGGGCAGGGTATGCCGGGACACCCCTCCTGGGGATTGCGGTTCTCAGGCGGGGACCAGATGGGCCAAGCCCGGACGACACTTCCCCGGGGCGTCGGGTGCTTCCTCCTCCAGCCCGCGGCGAGGCAAAGTGCCCAGGACGGGCTCCATGGGTCTCCCGGGCGTCCCCCGAGGCCTGCAGCCCCAAAGCCCTGCAGACCCTGGAGCCCTTCAGCACGGAGCCCTGGAGCCCTGCAGGCCCGGAACCCTAGCAGGCCCAAGGCCCTGCAGCCCCGGAGCCCTGCAGGCCCGGAGCCCTGCAGCCCCGGAGCCCTGCAGGCCCAGAGCCCTGCAGCCCCGGAGCCCTGCAGCCCCGGAGCCCTGCAGCCCCGGAGCCCTGCAGCCCCAGAGCCCTGCAGCCCCGGAGCCCTGCAGCCCCGGAGCCCTGCAGGCCCAGAGCCCTGCAGCCCCGGAGCCCTGCAGCCCCGGAGCCCTGCAGCCCCGGAGCCCTGCAGGCCCAGAGCCCTGCAGCCACGGAGCCCTGCGTGGGCAGGCGGGAACCCTACCGCTATGGCTCGGGCAGACGGGAGCCCTTTCAGTTGCCGGCCACCTGGTCGCTCCTTTCCCCTCGGCCATCTGGTCGCGCGCAATGCTTTCCAATGGGGCGACCAGATGGCCGGGCCGGCCTGGAAGTCCCGATGAGGGTCCATTCGCCTCCCGGATCCCAGCCAGGGCTCCGGGAGGCCGGGCGCGTCCGCGCCTAGGGTCCCCTCCGTCACTTGCAGCGCGCGGGTTACAAGAAAGGGGGGTATCCTTCCTCCGGATTATTAGGGGCAGGGTATGCCGGAACACCCATGCTGGGGCTGTGCGGTTCATTGCCGGGGACCAGATGGGCGACGCCCGGGCAACATCCTCCAAGGCCTCCGGGGCTTCCCTCCTCCGGGCCGCGGCATGGCAAAGTGCCCAGGGACGGGCTCCACGGGTCCCGGGCAGTCCTCCCCCGGGCGCCCAGGCCCCGAGAGCTCCGGTGGACCTCCCCGTGCCCGAGGCCAACCCGGGAAGCAGAGTCCCCCCCCGAGCCCTTGGTGTGAGGGTGGGCAGGCGGGAGCCCTACCGCTATGGCTCGGGCAGACGGGAGCCCTTTCAGTTGCCGGCCATCCGGTCGCTCCTTTCCCCTCGGCCATCTGGTCGCGCGCAATGCTTTCCAATGGGGCGACCAGATGGCCGGGCCGGCCTGGAAGTCCCGATGAGGGTCCATTCGCCTCCCGGATCCCAGCCAGGGCTCCAGGAGGCCGGGCGCGTCCGCGCCTAGGGTCCCCTCCGTCACTCGCAGCGCGCGGGTTACAAGAAAGGAGGGTATCCTTCCTCCGGATTAGTAGGGGCAGGGTATGCCGAAACACCCATGCTGGGGCTGTGCGGTTCATTGCCGGGGACCAGATGGGCTACGCCCGGGCAACATCCTCCCAGGTCCCCGGGGCTTCCCTCCTCCGGGCCGCGGCATGGCAAAGTGCCCAGGGACGGGCTCCACGGGTCCCGGGCAGTCCTCCCCCGGGTACGCCCAGGCCCCGAGAGCTCCGGTGGTCCTCCCCGTGCCTGAGGCCCAGCCGGGAAGCAGAGTCCCCACCCCGAGCCCCTGGTGGGTGGGCAGGCGGGAGTCCTTTCAGTTGCCGGCCACCTGGTGGCTCCTTTCCCCTCGGCCATCTGGTCGCGCGCAATGCTTTCCAATGGGGCGACCAGATGGCAGGGCCAGGCCTGGAAGTCCCGATGAGGGTCCATTTGCCTCTCGGATCCCAGCCGGGGCTCCAGGAGGCCGGGTGCGTTCGCCCCTAGGGTCCCCTCCGTCACTCGGAGCGTGCGGGTTTCAAGAACGGGGGGTAGCCTTCCTCCGGATTACTAGGGACAGGGTACTCTGGGACCCCTCTCGGTCCTCAGCCGGCAACTGGGTCCTGCCGTGTGGCAGGGTGGCCGGAGGGCCTTCCCCTGCGCCTGTGGGCCCGGGAGCCCCGGATGGGTCCAGGGGCCCGGCCGGGCCCCGGGTCGGGGTCTCCGGCCCCGGGTGCCGTCCCCCGGCCTGCGGCACCGCCAAAGGCCCGGGACGGGGTTCCGTTGTGGCCGGGGTGCCTCCCGTGGCTGGATTGGGTTCAGGAGCTCCGGCCGGGCCCCGGGGAGGGCGGCCTCCCCGCCCCGGTCTCCGTCCCGGGTCCTGCCGCGTGGCAGGGTGCCCGGGGAAGGGTCCGGAGGGCCCGGGGAGGCTTCCCCTGCACCTGCGGTCCTCGGAGCCCCGGCTGGGTCCAGGGGCCCGGCCGGGCCCCGGGTCGGGGTCTCCGGCCCCGGGCGCCGTCCCCCGGCCTGCGGCACTGCCAAAGGCCCGGGACGGGGTTCCGTTGCGGCCGGGGTGCCTCCCGTGGCTGCATTGGGTTCAGGAGCTCCGGCCGGGCCCCTGGGGGCCCCGGGGAGGGCAGGCTCCCCACCCCGGTCTCCGTCCCGGGTCCTGCCGCGTGGCAGGGTGCCCGGGGAGGGGTCCGGAGGGCCCCGGGAGGCTTCCCCTGCGCCTGCGGTCCCCGGAGCCCCGGCTGGTTCCAGGGGCCCGGCCGGGCCCCGGGTTGAGGCCTTTGGCCCCGGGCCCAGTCCCCCGGCCTGCGGCACTGCCAAAGGCCCGGGACGGGGTTCCGTTGGGGCCGGGGAGCCTCCCCTCGCTCGTCTGGGTCCCGGAGCTCCGGCCGGGCCCCTGGGGGCCCCGGGGAGGGCGGCCTCCCCACCCCGGGCTCCGTCCCGGGTCCTGCCGCGTGGCAGGGTGCCCGGGGAGGGGTCCAGAGGGCCCGGGGAGGCTTCCCCTGCGCCTGCGGTCCCCGGAGCCCCGGCTGGGTCCAGGGGCCCGGCCGGGCCCCGGGTCGGGGTCTCCGGCCCCGGGCCCCGTCCCCCAGCCTGCGGCACTGCCAAAGGCCCGGGACGGGGTTCCGTTGTGGCCGGGGAGCCTCCCCTCGCTCGTCTGGGTTCCGGAGCCCCGGCCGGGCCCCTGGGGGCCCCGGGGAGGGCGGCCTCCCCGCCCCGGGCTCCGTCCCGGGTCCTGCCGCGCGGCAGGGTACCCGGGGCGGGGTCCGGAGGGCCCGGGGAGGCTTCCCCTTCCCTTTTGCCTTTCCCCTCGGCCATCTGGTCGCGCCTGTCCCCTCGGCCATCTGGTCGCGCACGTCCCTTCGGCCATCTGGTCGCGCAGGCCCCTTCGGCCATCTGGTCGCGCCCAATGCTTTCCTATGGGGCGACCAGATGGCCGAGCTTGCCTGGAAGTCTCGATGAGGGTCCATTTGCCTCCCGGATCCCAGCGAGGGCTCCAGGAGGTCGGGTACATTCGCGCCGAGGGTCCCCTCTGTCACCTCGTGCGCACGGATTACAAGAAAGGGGGGTAATTTTCCTCCGGATTACTAGGGAGAGGGTCAGTCAGACCAAAGTGATGTTTGGCGATACTGAATCAGGGGAAGGCAGACCCGGGGCCCGCCCGCCGGGGCCCCCAGGGGCCCGGGTACGCTCCTGCCTCTCAGCCCCTTCCCGATGGTCCTTTCTCTCCGAGTTTTCTGGGTCAGAGCCCCGTGAGGTCTGTGGATCCCGAGACGGGGGAAGGCAGCCCCTGGGCCCGCCCGAAGCGGGGCCCCCAGGGGCCCGGGTGCGCACACCTGCCTCCCAGCCCCCTTCCCGATGGGTCTTTTTCTCCGAGTTTGCTGGGTCAGGGCTCCGTGAGGTCCGGCGATCCCGAGAGGGGGGAAGGCAGAGCCGGGGCCCACCCGCCGGGGCCCCCAGGGGCCTGGGTACGCTCCTGCCTCTCAGCCCCTTCCCGATGG
>NW_028187328.1:32500-37500 GCF_964204655.1 Triturus cristatus
CTCTCCCTGGCCTGGCTGGGGTTCGGAAGCTGGGCCCGGGTCCGGGGCTTGTGCTCCGTCCCAGTGTCCCAGGGAGCGGGAGCCCCCCGTCCTGCAAGCCAGCCGAGGGTCCATGCGCTGGGGAAGGGTGTCCACCGGGGCCCAGGGAGTTTCTCCCCGGCCTGGCTAGGGTTCTGAAGCTGGGACCGGGCCCGGGGCTCTTGCACCGTCCGGCGGGCCCCGGGGTGCGTGAGCCACCCCCGTCCTGCAAGACAGCCGAGGGTCTAGGTGCTGGAGACAGGGGTCCACCGGGGCCCAGGGAGGCTCTCTCCGGCCTGGCTGCTATCAGAAGCAGGGACCGGGCCGGTGTGCAGGAGTGGCTGGCTTTATCTGCTACGCTGACGGAGCGTAGTTTTCTGCCCACCCCTATACAACCGTGTGGTTTGTGAGAACCCGTCCTGCGGCCTGGTAAGGGTCCGGGTGCCCGTGACGTGGTCCATTGGGCGAAGGGAGTCTCCCCAGACCTGGCTGGGATCAGAAGCAGGGACCGGGCCAGGTGGGTGGGTGGCTGGCTAAGTCCTTTCCACTGCGTAGTAGGAGTTTGCTTAGGGCTGGGCGGACTTTGCGTAGCAGAATTTTAAAAAAATTTGTGGAAAACGAGAGCACATCCTGAGTAGGGCTGGGCGGACTTTGCCTAGCGCAACTACGCACTATTCTGAAGAAAATTGTGGAAAACGAGCGCACAACCTCATGGACTGTGTGCCCGGGACGGGTCCCTCGTGCTTGGGCAGGCTCCCCGACCTCCCCAGCCTGGCTGTGTTGAGAAGCAGGGACCGGCCCCGGGCCTCCTGATTTTTGGTCAGGGCCTGGGATCCCACGTCCTGCGGCCTGCCAAGTGTCCATCTGCCCGGGACAAGGGACCCTGGTGCAGAGCCCCGGAGCCCTGCAAGGGCAGTCGGGAGCCCTACCGCTATGGCTCGGTGTGGGCAGCTGGGAGTCCTTCCGGTCCCGGCCATCTGGTCGCACCTTTCCCTCGGCCATCTGGTCGCGCGCAATGCTTTCCAATGGGGCGACCAGATGGCCGGGCCGGCCTGGAAGTCCCGATGAGGGTCCATTCGCCTCGCGGATCCCAGCCAGGGCTCCAGGAGGCCGGGCGCGTCCGCGCCTAGGGTCCCCTCCGTCACTCGGAGCGCGAGGGTTACAAGAAAGGTGGGTAGCCTTCCTCCGGATTAGTAGGGGCAGGGTATGCCGGGACACCCCTCCTGGGGATTGCGGTTCTCAGGCGGGGACCAGATGGGCCAAGCCCGGACGACACTTCCCCGGGGCGTCGGGTGCTTCCTCCTCCAGCCCGCGGCGAGGCAAAGTGCCCAGGACGGGCTCCATGGGTCTCCCGGGCGTCCCCCGAGGCCTGCAGCCCCAAAGCCCTGCAGACCCTGGAGCCCTTCAGCACGGAGCCCTGGAGCCCTGCAGGCCCGGAACCCTAGCAGGCCCAAGGCCCTGCAGCCCCGGAGCCCTGCAGGCCCGGAGCCCTGCAGCCCCGGAGCCCTGCAGGCCCAGAGCCCTGCAGCCCCGGAGCCCTGCAGCCCCGGAGCCCTGCAGCCCCGGAGCCCTGCAGCCCCAGAGCCCTGCAGCCCCGGAGCCCTGCAGCCCCGGAGCCCTGCAGGCCCAGAGCCCTGCAGCCCCGGAGCCCTGCAGCCCCGGAGCCCTGCAGCCCCGGAGCCCTGCAGGCCCAGAGCCCTGCAGCCACGGAGCCCTGCGTGGGCAGGCGGGAACCCTACCGCTATGGCTCGGGCAGACGGGAGCCCTTTCAGTTGCCGGCCACCTGGTCGCTCCTTTCCCCTCGGCCATCTGGTCGCGCGCAATGCTTTCCAATGGGGCGACCAGATGGCCGGGCCGGCCTGGAAGTCCCGATGAGGGTCCATTCGCCTCCCGGATCCCAGCCAGGGCTCCGGGAGGCCGGGCGCGTCCGCGCCTAGGGTCCCCTCCGTCACTTGCAGCGCGCGGGTTACAAGAAAGGGGGGTATCCTTCCTCCGGATTATTAGGGGCAGGGTATGCCGGAACACCCATGCTGGGGCTGTGCGGTTCATTGCCGGGGACCAGATGGGCGACGCCCGGGCAACATCCTCCAAGGCCTCCGGGGCTTCCCTCCTCCGGGCCGCGGCATGGCAAAGTGCCCAGGGACGGGCTCCACGGGTCCCGGGCAGTCCTCCCCCGGGCGCCCAGGCCCCGAGAGCTCCGGTGGACCTCCCCGTGCCCGAGGCCAACCCGGGAAGCAGAGTCCCCCCCCGAGCCCTTGGTGTGAGGGTGGGCAGGCGGGAGCCCTACCGCTATGGCTCGGGCAGACGGGAGCCCTTTCAGTTGCCGGCCATCCGGTCGCTCCTTTCCCCTCGGCCATCTGGTCGCGCGCAATGCTTTCCAATGGGGCGACCAGATGGCCGGGCCGGCCTGGAAGTCCCGATGAGGGTCCATTCGCCTCCCGGATCCCAGCCAGGGCTCCAGGAGGCCGGGCGCGTCCGCGCCTAGGGTCCCCTCCGTCACTCGCAGCGCGCGGGTTACAAGAAAGGAGGGTATCCTTCCTCCGGATTAGTAGGGGCAGGGTATGCCGAAACACCCATGCTGGGGCTGTGCGGTTCATTGCCGGGGACCAGATGGGCTACGCCCGGGCAACATCCTCCCAGGTCCCCGGGGCTTCCCTCCTCCGGGCCGCGGCATGGCAAAGTGCCCAGGGACGGGCTCCACGGGTCCCGGGCAGTCCTCCCCCGGGTACGCCCAGGCCCCGAGAGCTCCGGTGGTCCTCCCCGTGCCTGAGGCCCAGCCGGGAAGCAGAGTCCCCACCCCGAGCCCCTGGTGGGTGGGCAGGCGGGAGTCCTTTCAGTTGCCGGCCACCTGGTGGCTCCTTTCCCCTCGGCCATCTGGTCGCGCGCAATGCTTTCCAATGGGGCGACCAGATGGCAGGGCCAGGCCTGGAAGTCCCGATGAGGGTCCATTTGCCTCTCGGATCCCAGCCGGGGCTCCAGGAGGCCGGGTGCGTTCGCCCCTAGGGTCCCCTCCGTCACTCGGAGCGTGCGGGTTTCAAGAACGGGGGGTAGCCTTCCTCCGGATTACTAGGGACAGGGTACTCTGGGACCCCTCTCGGTCCTCAGCCGGCAACTGGGTCCTGCCGTGTGGCAGGGTGGCCGGAGGGCCTTCCCCTGCGCCTGTGGGCCCGGGAGCCCCGGATGGGTCCAGGGGCCCGGCCGGGCCCCGGGTCGGGGTCTCCGGCCCCGGGTGCCGTCCCCCGGCCTGCGGCACCGCCAAAGGCCCGGGACGGGGTTCCGTTGTGGCCGGGGTGCCTCCCGTGGCTGGATTGGGTTCAGGAGCTCCGGCCGGGCCCCGGGGAGGGCGGCCTCCCCGCCCCGGTCTCCGTCCCGGGTCCTGCCGCGTGGCAGGGTGCCCGGGGAAGGGTCCGGAGGGCCCGGGGAGGCTTCCCCTGCACCTGCGGTCCTCGGAGCCCCGGCTGGGTCCAGGGGCCCGGCCGGGCCCCGGGTCGGGGTCTCCGGCCCCGGGCGCCGTCCCCCGGCCTGCGGCACTGCCAAAGGCCCGGGACGGGGTTCCGTTGCGGCCGGGGTGCCTCCCGTGGCTGCATTGGGTTCAGGAGCTCCGGCCGGGCCCCTGGGGGCCCCGGGGAGGGCAGGCTCCCCACCCCGGTCTCCGTCCCGGGTCCTGCCGCGTGGCAGGGTGCCCGGGGAGGGGTCCGGAGGGCCCCGGGAGGCTTCCCCTGCGCCTGCGGTCCCCGGAGCCCCGGCTGGTTCCAGGGGCCCGGCCGGGCCCCGGGTTGAGGCCTTTGGCCCCGGGCCCAGTCCCCCGGCCTGCGGCACTGCCAAAGGCCCGGGACGGGGTTCCGTTGGGGCCGGGGAGCCTCCCCTCGCTCGTCTGGGTCCCGGAGCTCCGGCCGGGCCCCTGGGGGCCCCGGGGAGGGCGGCCTCCCCACCCCGGGCTCCGTCCCGGGTCCTGCCGCGTGGCAGGGTGCCCGGGGAGGGGTCCAGAGGGCCCGGGGAGGCTTCCCCTGCGCCTGCGGTCCCCGGAGCCCCGGCTGGGTCCAGGGGCCCGGCCGGGCCCCGGGTCGGGGTCTCCGGCCCCGGGCCCCGTCCCCCAGCCTGCGGCACTGCCAAAGGCCCGGGACGGGGTTCCGTTGTGGCCGGGGAGCCTCCCCTCGCTCGTCTGGGTTCCGGAGCCCCGGCCGGGCCCCTGGGGGCCCCGGGGAGGGCGGCCTCCCCGCCCCGGGCTCCGTCCCGGGTCCTGCCGCGCGGCAGGGTACCCGGGGCGGGGTCCGGAGGGCCCGGGGAGGCTTCCCCTTCCCTTTTGCCTTTCCCCTCGGCCATCTGGTCGCGCCTGTCCCCTCGGCCATCTGGTCGCGCACGTCCCTTCGGCCATCTGGTCGCGCAGGCCCCTTCGGCCATCTGGTCGCGCCCAATGCTTTCCTATGGGGCGACCAGATGGCCGAGCTTGCCTGGAAGTCTCGATGAGGGTCCATTTGCCTCCCGGATCCCAGCGAGGGCTCCAGGAGGTCGGGTACATTCGCGCCGAGGGTCCCCTCTGTCACCTCGTGCGCACGGATTACAAGAAAGGGGGGTAATTTTCCTCCGGATTACTAGGGAGAGGGTCAGTCAGACCAAAGTGATGTTTGGCGATACTGAATCAGGGGAAGGCAGACCCGGGGCCCGCCCGCCGGGGCCCCCAGGGGCCCGGGTACGCTCCTGCCTCTCAGCCCCTTCCCGATGGTCCTTTCTCTCCGAGTTTTCTGGGTCAGAGCCCCGTGAGGTCCGTGGATCCCGAGACGGGGGAAGGCAGCCCCTGGGCCCGCCCGAAGCGGGGCCCCCAGGGGCCCGGGTGCGCACACCTGCCTCCCAGCCCCCTTCCCGATGGGTCTTTTTCTCCGAGTTTGCTGGGTCAGGGCTCCGTGAGGTCCGGCGATCCCGAGAGGGGGGAAGGCAGAGCCGGGGCCCACCCGCCGGGGCCCCCAGGGGCCTGGGTACGCTCC
>NW_028187328.1:47500-52500 GCF_964204655.1 Triturus cristatus
GGTGTCCACCAGGGCCCGGGGAGGCTCTCCCTGGCCTGGCTGGGGTTCGGAAGCTGGGCCCGGGTCCGGGGCTTGTGCTCCGTCCCAGTGTCCCAGGGAGCGGGAGCCCCCCGTCCTGCAAGCCAGCCGAGGGTCCATGCGCTGGGGAAGGGTGTCCACCGGGGCCCAGGGAGTTTCTCCCCGGCCTGGCTAGGGTTCTGAAGCTGGGACCGGGCCCGGGGCTCTTGCACCGTCCGGCGGGCCCCGGGGTGCGTGAGCCACCCCCGTCCTGCAAGACAGCCGAGGGTCTAGGTGCTGGAGACAGGGGTCCACCGGGGCCCAGGGAGGCTCTCTCCGGCCTGGCTGCTATCAGAAGCAGGGACCGGGCCGGTGTGCAGGAGTGGCTGGCTTTATCTGCTACGCTGACGGAGCGTAGTTTTCTGCCCACCCCTATACAACCGTGTGGTTTGTGAGAACCCGTCCTGCGGCCTGGTAAGGGTCCGGGTGCCCGTGACGTGGTCCATTGGGCGAAGGGAGTCTCCCCAGACCTGGCTGGGATCAGAAGCAGGGACCGGGCCAGGTGGGTGGGTGGCTGGCTAAGTCCTTTCCACTGCGTAGTAGGAGTTTGCTTAGGGCTGGGCGGACTTTGCGTAGCAGAATTTTAAAAAAATTTGTGGAAAACGAGAGCACATCCTGAGTAGGGCTGGGCGGACTTTGCCTAGCGCAACTACGCACTATTCTGAAGAAAATTGTGGAAAACGAGCGCACAACCTCATGGACTGTGTGCCCGGGACGGGTCCCTCGTGCTTGGGCAGGCTCCCCGACCTCCCCAGCCTGGCTGTGTTGAGAAGCAGGGACCGGCCCCGGGCCTCCTGATTTTTGGTCAGGGCCTGGGATCCCACGTCCTGCGGCCTGCCAAGTGTCCATCTGCCCGGGACAAGGGACCCTGGTGCAGAGCCCCGGAGCCCTGCAAGGGCAGTCGGGAGCCCTACCGCTATGGCTCGGTGTGGGCAGCTGGGAGTCCTTCCGGTCCCGGCCATCTGGTCGCACCTTTCCCTCGGCCATCTGGTCGCGCGCAATGCTTTCCAATGGGGCGACCAGATGGCCGGGCCGGCCTGGAAGTCCCGATGAGGGTCCATTCGCCTCGCGGATCCCAGCCAGGGCTCCAGGAGGCCGGGCGCGTCCGCGCCTAGGGTCCCCTCCGTCACTCGGAGCGCGAGGGTTACAAGAAAGGTGGGTAGCCTTCCTCCGGATTAGTAGGGGCAGGGTATGCCGGGACACCCCTCCTGGGGATTGCGGTTCTCAGGCGGGGACCAGATGGGCCAAGCCCGGACGACACTTCCCCGGGGCGTCGGGTGCTTCCTCCTCCAGCCCGCGGCGAGGCAAAGTGCCCAGGACGGGCTCCATGGGTCTCCCGGGCGTCCCCCGAGGCCTGCAGCCCCAAAGCCCTGCAGACCCTGGAGCCCTTCAGCACGGAGCCCTGGAGCCCTGCAGGCCCGGAACCCTAGCAGGCCCAAGGCCCTGCAGCCCCGGAGCCCTGCAGGCCCGGAGCCCTGCAGCCCCGGAGCCCTGCAGGCCCAGAGCCCTGCAGCCCCGGAGCCCTGCAGCCCCGGAGCCCTGCAGCCCCGGAGCCCTGCAGCCCCAGAGCCCTGCAGCCCCGGAGCCCTGCAGCCCCGGAGCCCTGCAGGCCCAGAGCCCTGCAGCCCCGGAGCCCTGCAGCCCCGGAGCCCTGCAGCCCCGGAGCCCTGCAGGCCCAGAGCCCTGCAGCCACGGAGCCCTGCGTGGGCAGGCGGGAACCCTACCGCTATGGCTCGGGCAGACGGGAGCCCTTTCAGTTGCCGGCCACCTGGTCGCTCCTTTCCCCTCGGCCATCTGGTCGCGCGCAATGCTTTCCAATGGGGCGACCAGATGGCCGGGCCGGCCTGGAAGTCCCGATGAGGGTCCATTCGCCTCCCGGATCCCAGCCAGGGCTCCGGGAGGCCGGGCGCGTCCGCGCCTAGGGTCCCCTCCGTCACTTGCAGCGCGCGGGTTACAAGAAAGGGGGGTATCCTTCCTCCGGATTATTAGGGGCAGGGTATGCCGGAACACCCATGCTGGGGCTGTGCGGTTCATTGCCGGGGACCAGATGGGCGACGCCCGGGCAACATCCTCCAAGGCCTCCGGGGCTTCCCTCCTCCGGGCCGCGGCATGGCAAAGTGCCCAGGGACGGGCTCCACGGGTCCCGGGCAGTCCTCCCCCGGGCGCCCAGGCCCCGAGAGCTCCGGTGGACCTCCCCGTGCCCGAGGCCAACCCGGGAAGCAGAGTCCCCCCCCGAGCCCTTGGTGTGAGGGTGGGCAGGCGGGAGCCCTACCGCTATGGCTCGGGCAGACGGGAGCCCTTTCAGTTGCCGGCCATCCGGTCGCTCCTTTCCCCTCGGCCATCTGGTCGCGCGCAATGCTTTCCAATGGGGCGACCAGATGGCCGGGCCGGCCTGGAAGTCCCGATGAGGGTCCATTCGCCTCCCGGATCCCAGCCAGGGCTCCAGGAGGCCGGGCGCGTCCGCGCCTAGGGTCCCCTCCGTCACTCGCAGCGCGCGGGTTACAAGAAAGGAGGGTATCCTTCCTCCGGATTAGTAGGGGCAGGGTATGCCGAAACACCCATGCTGGGGCTGTGCGGTTCATTGCCGGGGACCAGATGGGCTACGCCCGGGCAACATCCTCCCAGGTCCCCGGGGCTTCCCTCCTCCGGGCCGCGGCATGGCAAAGTGCCCAGGGACGGGCTCCACGGGTCCCGGGCAGTCCTCCCCCGGGTACGCCCAGGCCCCGAGAGCTCCGGTGGTCCTCCCCGTGCCTGAGGCCCAGCCGGGAAGCAGAGTCCCCACCCCGAGCCCCTGGTGGGTGGGCAGGCGGGAGTCCTTTCAGTTGCCGGCCACCTGGTGGCTCCTTTCCCCTCGGCCATCTGGTCGCGCGCAATGCTTTCCAATGGGGCGACCAGATGGCAGGGCCAGGCCTGGAAGTCCCGATGAGGGTCCATTTGCCTCTCGGATCCCAGCCGGGGCTCCAGGAGGCCGGGTGCGTTCGCCCCTAGGGTCCCCTCCGTCACTCGGAGCGTGCGGGTTTCAAGAACGGGGGGTAGCCTTCCTCCGGATTACTAGGGACAGGGTACTCTGGGACCCCTCTCGGTCCTCAGCCGGCAACTGGGTCCTGCCGTGTGGCAGGGTGGCCGGAGGGCCTTCCCCTGCGCCTGTGGGCCCGGGAGCCCCGGATGGGTCCAGGGGCCCGGCCGGGCCCCGGGTCGGGGTCTCCGGCCCCGGGTGCCGTCCCCCGGCCTGCGGCACCGCCAAAGGCCCGGGACGGGGTTCCGTTGTGGCCGGGGTGCCTCCCGTGGCTGGATTGGGTTCAGGAGCTCCGGCCGGGCCCCGGGGAGGGCGGCCTCCCCGCCCCGGTCTCCGTCCCGGGTCCTGCCGCGTGGCAGGGTGCCCGGGGAAGGGTCCGGAGGGCCCGGGGAGGCTTCCCCTGCACCTGCGGTCCTCGGAGCCCCGGCTGGGTCCAGGGGCCCGGCCGGGCCCCGGGTCGGGGTCTCCGGCCCCGGGCGCCGTCCCCCGGCCTGCGGCACTGCCAAAGGCCCGGGACGGGGTTCCGTTGCGGCCGGGGTGCCTCCCGTGGCTGCATTGGGTTCAGGAGCTCCGGCCGGGCCCCTGGGGGCCCCGGGGAGGGCAGGCTCCCCACCCCGGTCTCCGTCCCGGGTCCTGCCGCGTGGCAGGGTGCCCGGGGAGGGGTCCGGAGGGCCCCGGGAGGCTTCCCCTGCGCCTGCGGTCCCCGGAGCCCCGGCTGGTTCCAGGGGCCCGGCCGGGCCCCGGGTTGAGGCCTTTGGCCCCGGGCCCAGTCCCCCGGCCTGCGGCACTGCCAAAGGCCCGGGACGGGGTTCCGTTGGGGCCGGGGAGCCTCCCCTCGCTCGTCTGGGTCCCGGAGCTCCGGCCGGGCCCCTGGGGGCCCCGGGGAGGGCGGCCTCCCCACCCCGGGCTCCGTCCCGGGTCCTGCCGCGTGGCAGGGTGCCCGGGGAGGGGTCCAGAGGGCCCGGGGAGGCTTCCCCTGCGCCTGCGGTCCCCGGAGCCCCGGCTGGGTCCAGGGGCCCGGCCGGGCCCCGGGTCGGGGTCTCCGGCCCCGGGCCCCGTCCCCCAGCCTGCGGCACTGCCAAAGGCCCGGGACGGGGTTCCGTTGTGGCCGGGGAGCCTCCCCTCGCTCGTCTGGGTTCCGGAGCCCCGGCCGGGCCCCTGGGGGCCCCGGGGAGGGCGGCCTCCCCGCCCCGGGCTCCGTCCCGGGTCCTGCCGCGCGGCAGGGTACCCGGGGCGGGGTCCGGAGGGCCCGGGGAGGCTTCCCCTTCCCTTTTGCCTTTCCCCTCGGCCATCTGGTCGCGCCTGTCCCCTCGGCCATCTGGTCGCGCACGTCCCTTCGGCCATCTGGTCGCGCAGGCCCCTTCGGCCATCTGGTCGCGCCCAATGCTTTCCTATGGGGCGACCAGATGGCCGAGCTTGCCTGGAAGTCTCGATGAGGGTCCATTTGCCTCCCGGATCCCAGCGAGGGCTCCAGGAGGTCGGGTACATTCGCGCCGAGGGTCCCCTCTGTCACCTCGTGCGCACGGATTACAAGAAAGGGGGGTAATTTTCCTCCGGATTACTAGGGAGAGGGTCAGTCAGACCAAAGTGATGTTTGGCGATACTGAATCAGGGGAAGGCAGACCCGGGGCCCGCCCGCCGGGGCCCCCAGGGGCCCGGGTACGCTCCTGCCTCTCAGCCCCTTCCCGATGGTCCTTTCTCTCCGAGTTTTCTGGGTCAGAGCCCCGTGAGGTCCGTGGATCCCGAGACGGGGGAAGGCAGCCCCTGGGCCCGCCCGAAGCGGGGCCCCCAGGGGCCCGGGTGCGCACACCTGCCTCCCAGCCCCCTTCCCGATGGGTCTTTTTCTCCGAGTTTGCTGGGTCAGGGCTCCGTGAGGTCCGGCGATCCCGAGAGGGGGGAAGGCAGAGCCGGGGCCCACCCGCCGGGG
>NW_028187328.1:62500-67500 GCF_964204655.1 Triturus cristatus
CGAGGGTCCGGGCGCTGGGGACAGGGTGTCCACCAGGGCCCGGGGAGGCTCTCCCTGGCCTGGCTGGGGTTCGGAAGCTGGGCCCGGGTCCGGGGCTTGTGCTCCGTCCCAGTGTCCCAGGGAGCGGGAGCCCCCCGTCCTGCAAGCCAGCCGAGGGTCCATGCGCTGGGGAAGGGTGTCCACCGGGGCCCAGGGAGTTTCTCCCCGGCCTGGCTAGGGTTCTGAAGCTGGGACCGGGCCCGGGGCTCTTGCACCGTCCGGCGGGCCCCGGGGTGCGTGAGCCACCCCCGTCCTGCAAGACAGCCGAGGGTCTAGGTGCTGGAGACAGGGGTCCACCGGGGCCCAGGGAGGCTCTCTCCGGCCTGGCTGCTATCAGAAGCAGGGACCGGGCCGGTGTGCAGGAGTGGCTGGCTTTATCTGCTACGCTGACGGAGCGTAGTTTTCTGCCCACCCCTATACAACCGTGTGGTTTGTGAGAACCCGTCCTGCGGCCTGGTAAGGGTCCGGGTGCCCGTGACGTGGTCCATTGGGCGAAGGGAGTCTCCCCAGACCTGGCTGGGATCAGAAGCAGGGACCGGGCCAGGTGGGTGGGTGGCTGGCTAAGTCCTTTCCACTGCGTAGTAGGAGTTTGCTTAGGGCTGGGCGGACTTTGCGTAGCAGAATTTTAAAAAAATTTGTGGAAAACGAGAGCACATCCTGAGTAGGGCTGGGCGGACTTTGCCTAGCGCAACTACGCACTATTCTGAAGAAAATTGTGGAAAACGAGCGCACAACCTCATGGACTGTGTGCCCGGGACGGGTCCCTCGTGCTTGGGCAGGCTCCCCGACCTCCCCAGCCTGGCTGTGTTGAGAAGCAGGGACCGGCCCCGGGCCTCCTGATTTTTGGTCAGGGCCTGGGATCCCACGTCCTGCGGCCTGCCAAGTGTCCATCTGCCCGGGACAAGGGACCCTGGTGCAGAGCCCCGGAGCCCTGCAAGGGCAGTCGGGAGCCCTACCGCTATGGCTCGGTGTGGGCAGCTGGGAGTCCTTCCGGTCCCGGCCATCTGGTCGCACCTTTCCCTCGGCCATCTGGTCGCGCGCAATGCTTTCCAATGGGGCGACCAGATGGCCGGGCCGGCCTGGAAGTCCCGATGAGGGTCCATTCGCCTCGCGGATCCCAGCCAGGGCTCCAGGAGGCCGGGCGCGTCCGCGCCTAGGGTCCCCTCCGTCACTCGGAGCGCGAGGGTTACAAGAAAGGTGGGTAGCCTTCCTCCGGATTAGTAGGGGCAGGGTATGCCGGGACACCCCTCCTGGGGATTGCGGTTCTCAGGCGGGGACCAGATGGGCCAAGCCCGGACGACACTTCCCCGGGGCGTCGGGTGCTTCCTCCTCCAGCCCGCGGCGAGGCAAAGTGCCCAGGACGGGCTCCATGGGTCTCCCGGGCGTCCCCCGAGGCCTGCAGCCCCAAAGCCCTGCAGACCCTGGAGCCCTTCAGCACGGAGCCCTGGAGCCCTGCAGGCCCGGAACCCTAGCAGGCCCAAGGCCCTGCAGCCCCGGAGCCCTGCAGGCCCGGAGCCCTGCAGCCCCGGAGCCCTGCAGGCCCAGAGCCCTGCAGCCCCGGAGCCCTGCAGCCCCGGAGCCCTGCAGCCCCGGAGCCCTGCAGCCCCAGAGCCCTGCAGCCCCGGAGCCCTGCAGCCCCGGAGCCCTGCAGGCCCAGAGCCCTGCAGGCCCAGAGCCCTGCAGCCCCGGAGCCCTGCAGCCCCGGAGCCCTGCAGCCCCGGAGCCCTGCAGGCCCAGAGCCCTGCAGCCACGGAGCCCTGCGTGGGCAGGCGGGAACCCTACCGCTATGGCTCGGGCAGACGGGAGCCCTTTCAGTTGCCGGCCACCTGGTCGCTCCTTTCCCCTCGGCCATCTGGTCGCGCGCAATGCTTTCCAATGGGGCGACCAGATGGCCGGGCCGGCCTGGAAGTCCCGATGAGGGTCCATTCGCCTCCCGGATCCCAGCCAGGGCTCCGGGAGGCCGGGCGCGTCCGCGCCTAGGGTCCCCTCCGTCACTTGCAGCGCGCGGGTTACAAGAAAGGGGGGTATCCTTCCTCCGGATTATTAGGGGCAGGGTATGCCGGAACACCCATGCTGGGGCTGTGCGGTTCATTGCCGGGGACCAGATGGGCGACGCCCGGGCAACATCCTCCAAGGCCTCCGGGGCTTCCCTCCTCCGGGCCGCGGCATGGCAAAGTGCCCAGGGACGGGCTCCACGGGTCCCGGGCAGTCCTCCCCCGGGCGCCCAGGCCCCGAGAGCTCCGGTGGACCTCCCCGTGCCCGAGGCCAACCCGGGAAGCAGAGTCCCCCCCCGAGCCCTTGGTGTGAGGGTGGGCAGGCGGGAGCCCTACCGCTATGGCTCGGGCAGACGGGAGCCCTTTCAGTTGCCGGCCATCCGGTCGCTCCTTTCCCCTCGGCCATCTGGTCGCGCGCAATGCTTTCCAATGGGGCGACCAGATGGCCGGGCCGGCCTGGAAGTCCCGATGAGGGTCCATTCGCCTCCCGGATCCCAGCCAGGGCTCCAGGAGGCCGGGCGCGTCCGCGCCTAGGGTCCCCTCCGTCACTCGCAGCGCGCGGGTTACAAGAAAGGAGGGTATCCTTCCTCCGGATTAGTAGGGGCAGGGTATGCCGAAACACCCATGCTGGGGCTGTGCGGTTCATTGCCGGGGACCAGATGGGCTACGCCCGGGCAACATCCTCCCAGGTCCCCGGGGCTTCCCTCCTCCGGGCCGCGGCATGGCAAAGTGCCCAGGGACGGGCTCCACGGGTCCCGGGCAGTCCTCCCCCGGGTACGCCCAGGCCCCGAGAGCTCCGGTGGTCCTCCCCGTGCCTGAGGCCCAGCCGGGAAGCAGAGTCCCCACCCCGAGCCCCTGGTGGGTGGGCAGGCGGGAGTCCTTTCAGTTGCCGGCCACCTGGTGGCTCCTTTCCCCTCGGCCATCTGGTCGCGCGCAATGCTTTCCAATGGGGCGACCAGATGGCAGGGCCAGGCCTGGAAGTCCCGATGAGGGTCCATTTGCCTCTCGGATCCCAGCCGGGGCTCCAGGAGGCCGGGTGCGTTCGCCCCTAGGGTCCCCTCCGTCACTCGGAGCGTGCGGGTTTCAAGAACGGGGGGTAGCCTTCCTCCGGATTACTAGGGACAGGGTACTCTGGGACCCCTCTCGGTCCTCAGCCGGCAACTGGGTCCTGCCGTGTGGCAGGGTGGCCGGAGGGCCTTCCCCTGCGCCTGTGGGCCCGGGAGCCCCGGATGGGTCCAGGGGCCCGGCCGGGCCCCGGGTCGGGGTCTCCGGCCCCGGGTGCCGTCCCCCGGCCTGCGGCACCGCCAAAGGCCCGGGACGGGGTTCCGTTGTGGCCGGGGTGCCTCCCGTGGCTGGATTGGGTTCAGGAGCTCCGGCCGGGCCCCGGGGAGGGCGGCCTCCCCGCCCCGGTCTCCGTCCCGGGTCCTGCCGCGTGGCAGGGTGCCCGGGGAAGGGTCCGGAGGGCCCGGGGAGGCTTCCCCTGCACCTGCGGTCCTCGGAGCCCCGGCTGGGTCCAGGGGCCCGGCCGGGCCCCGGGTCGGGGTCTCCGGCCCCGGGCGCCGTCCCCCGGCCTGCGGCACTGCCAAAGGCCCGGGACGGGGTTCCGTTGCGGCCGGGGTGCCTCCCGTGGCTGCATTGGGTTCAGGAGCTCCGGCCGGGCCCCTGGGGGCCCCGGGGAGGGCAGGCTCCCCACCCCGGTCTCCGTCCCGGGTCCTGCCGCGTGGCAGGGTGCCCGGGGAGGGGTCCGGAGGGCCCCGGGAGGCTTCCCCTGCGCCTGCGGTCCCCGGAGCCCCGGCTGGTTCCAGGGGCCCGGCCGGGCCCCGGGTTGAGGCCTTTGGCCCCGGGCCCAGTCCCCCGGCCTGCGGCACTGCCAAAGGCCCGGGACGGGGTTCCGTTGGGGCCGGGGAGCCTCCCCTCGCTCGTCTGGGTCCCGGAGCTCCGGCCGGGCCCCTGGGGGCCCCGGGGAGGGCGGCCTCCCCACCCCGGGCTCCGTCCCGGGTCCTGCCGCGTGGCAGGGTGCCCGGGGAGGGGTCCAGAGGGCCCGGGGAGGCTTCCCCTGCGCCTGCGGTCCCCGGAGCCCCGGCTGGGTCCAGGGGCCCGGCCGGGCCCCGGGTCGGGGTCTCCGGCCCCGGGCCCCGTCCCCCAGCCTGCGGCACTGCCAAAGGCCCGGGACGGGGTTCCGTTGTGGCCGGGGAGCCTCCCCTCGCTCGTCTGGGTTCCGGAGCCCCGGCCGGGCCCCTGGGGGCCCCGGGGAGGGCGGCCTCCCCGCCCCGGGCTCCGTCCCGGGTCCTGCCGCGCGGCAGGGTACCCGGGGCGGGGTCCGGAGGGCCCGGGGAGGCTTCCCCTTCCCTTTTGCCTTTCCCCTCGGCCATCTGGTCGCGCCTGTCCCCTCGGCCATCTGGTCGCGCACGTCCCTTCGGCCATCTGGTCGCGCAGGCCCCTTCGGCCATCTGGTCGCGCCCAATGCTTTCCTATGGGGCGACCAGATGGCCGAGCTTGCCTGGAAGTCTCGATGAGGGTCCATTTGCCTCCCGGATCCCAGCGAGGGCTCCAGGAGGTCGGGTACATTCGCGCCGAGGGTCCCCTCTGTCACCTCGTGCGCACGGATTACAAGAAAGGGGGGTAATTTTCCTCCGGATTACTAGGGAGAGGGTCAGTCAGACCAAAGTGATGTTTGGCGATACTGAATCAGGGGAAGGCAGACCCGGGGCCCGCCCGCCGGGGCCCCCAGGGGCCCGGGTACGCTCCTGCCTCTCAGCCCCTTCCCGATGGTCCTTTCTCTCCGAGTTTTCTGGGTCAGAGCCCCGTGAGGTCCGTGGATCCCGAGACGGGGGAAGGCAGCCCCTGGGCCCGCCCGAAGCGGGGCCCCCAGGGGCCCGGGTGCGCACACCTGCCTCCCAGCCCCCTTCCCGATGGGTCTTTTTCTCCGAGTTTGCTGGGTCAGGGCTCCGTGAGGTCCGGCGATCC
>NW_028187328.1:77500-82500 GCF_964204655.1 Triturus cristatus
CGTTCCCGGGGTGCGGGAGCCCCCTGTCCCGCAAGCCAGCCGAGGGTCCGGGCGCTGGGGACAGGGTGTCCACCAGGGCCCGGGGAGGCTCTCCCTGGCCTGGCTGGGGTTCGGAAGCTGGGCCCGGGTCCGGGGCTTGTGCTCCGTCCCAGTGTCCCAGGGAGCGGGAGCCCCCCGTCCTGCAAGCCAGCCGAGGGTCCATGCGCTGGGGAAGGGTGTCCACCGGGGCCCAGGGAGTTTCTCCCCGGCCTGGCTAGGGTTCTGAAGCTGGGACCGGGCCCGGGGCTCTTGCACCGTCCGGCGGGCCCCGGGGTGCGTGAGCCACCCCCGTCCTGCAAGACAGCCGAGGGTCTAGGTGCTGGAGACAGGGGTCCACCGGGGCCCAGGGAGGCTCTCTCCGGCCTGGCTGCTATCAGAAGCAGGGACCGGGCCGGTGTGCAGGAGTGGCTGGCTTTATCTGCTACGCTGACGGAGCGTAGTTTTCTGCCCACCCCTATACAACCGTGTGGTTTGTGAGAACCCGTCCTGCGGCCTGGTAAGGGTCCGGGTGCCCGTGACGTGGTCCATTGGGCGAAGGGAGTCTCCCCAGACCTGGCTGGGATCAGAAGCAGGGACCGGGCCAGGTGGGTGGGTGGCTGGCTAAGTCCTTTCCACTGCGTAGTAGGAGTTTGCTTAGGGCTGGGCGGACTTTGCGTAGCAGAATTTTAAAAAAATTTGTGGAAAACGAGAGCACATCCTGAGTAGGGCTGGGCGGACTTTGCCTAGCGCAACTACGCACTATTCTGAAGAAAATTGTGGAAAACGAGCGCACAACCTCATGGACTGTGTGCCCGGGACGGGTCCCTCGTGCTTGGGCAGGCTCCCCGACCTCCCCAGCCTGGCTGTGTTGAGAAGCAGGGACCGGCCCCGGGCCTCCTGATTTTTGGTCAGGGCCTGGGATCCCACGTCCTGCGGCCTGCCAAGTGTCCATCTGCCCGGGACAAGGGACCCTGGTGCAGAGCCCCGGAGCCCTGCAAGGGCAGTCGGGAGCCCTACCGCTATGGCTCGGTGTGGGCAGCTGGGAGTCCTTCCGGTCCCGGCCATCTGGTCGCACCTTTCCCTCGGCCATCTGGTCGCGCGCAATGCTTTCCAATGGGGCGACCAGATGGCCGGGCCGGCCTGGAAGTCCCGATGAGGGTCCATTCGCCTCGCGGATCCCAGCCAGGGCTCCAGGAGGCCGGGCGCGTCCGCGCCTAGGGTCCCCTCCGTCACTCGGAGCGCGAGGGTTACAAGAAAGGTGGGTAGCCTTCCTCCGGATTAGTAGGGGCAGGGTATGCCGGGACACCCCTCCTGGGGATTGCGGTTCTCAGGCGGGGACCAGATGGGCCAAGCCCGGACGACACTTCCCCGGGGCGTCGGGTGCTTCCTCCTCCAGCCCGCGGCGAGGCAAAGTGCCCAGGACGGGCTCCATGGGTCTCCCGGGCGTCCCCCGAGGCCTGCAGCCCCAAAGCCCTGCAGACCCTGGAGCCCTTCAGCACGGAGCCCTGGAGCCCTGCAGGCCCGGAACCCTAGCAGGCCCAAGGCCCTGCAGCCCCGGAGCCCTGCAGGCCCGGAGCCCTGCAGCCCCGGAGCCCTGCAGGCCCAGAGCCCTGCAGCCCCGGAGCCCTGCAGCCCCGGAGCCCTGCAGCCCCGGAGCCCTGCAGCCCCAGAGCCCTGCAGCCCCGGAGCCCTGCAGCCCCGGAGCCCTGCAGGCCCAGAGCCCTGCAGCCCCGGAGCCCTGCAGCCCCGGAGCCCTGCAGCCCCGGAGCCCTGCAGGCCCAGAGCCCTGCAGCCACGGAGCCCTGCGTGGGCAGGCGGGAACCCTACCGCTATGGCTCGGGCAGACGGGAGCCCTTTCAGTTGCCGGCCACCTGGTCGCTCCTTTCCCCTCGGCCATCTGGTCGCGCGCAATGCTTTCCAATGGGGCGACCAGATGGCCGGGCCGGCCTGGAAGTCCCGATGAGGGTCCATTCGCCTCCCGGATCCCAGCCAGGGCTCCGGGAGGCCGGGCGCGTCCGCGCCTAGGGTCCCCTCCGTCACTTGCAGCGCGCGGGTTACAAGAAAGGGGGGTATCCTTCCTCCGGATTATTAGGGGCAGGGTATGCCGGAACACCCATGCTGGGGCTGTGCGGTTCATTGCCGGGGACCAGATGGGCGACGCCCGGGCAACATCCTCCAAGGCCTCCGGGGCTTCCCTCCTCCGGGCCGCGGCATGGCAAAGTGCCCAGGGACGGGCTCCACGGGTCCCGGGCAGTCCTCCCCCGGGCGCCCAGGCCCCGAGAGCTCCGGTGGACCTCCCCGTGCCCGAGGCCAACCCGGGAAGCAGAGTCCCCCCCCGAGCCCTTGGTGTGAGGGTGGGCAGGCGGGAGCCCTACCGCTATGGCTCGGGCAGACGGGAGCCCTTTCAGTTGCCGGCCATCCGGTCGCTCCTTTCCCCTCGGCCATCTGGTCGCGCGCAATGCTTTCCAATGGGGCGACCAGATGGCCGGGCCGGCCTGGAAGTCCCGATGAGGGTCCATTCGCCTCCCGGATCCCAGCCAGGGCTCCAGGAGGCCGGGCGCGTCCGCGCCTAGGGTCCCCTCCGTCACTCGCAGCGCGCGGGTTACAAGAAAGGAGGGTATCCTTCCTCCGGATTAGTAGGGGCAGGGTATGCCGAAACACCCATGCTGGGGCTGTGCGGTTCATTGCCGGGGACCAGATGGGCTACGCCCGGGCAACATCCTCCCAGGTCCCCGGGGCTTCCCTCCTCCGGGCCGCGGCATGGCAAAGTGCCCAGGGACGGGCTCCACGGGTCCCGGGCAGTCCTCCCCCGGGTACGCCCAGGCCCCGAGAGCTCCGGTGGTCCTCCCCGTGCCTGAGGCCCAGCCGGGAAGCAGAGTCCCCACCCCGAGCCCCTGGTGGGTGGGCAGGCGGGAGTCCTTTCAGTTGCCGGCCACCTGGTGGCTCCTTTCCCCTCGGCCATCTGGTCGCGCGCAATGCTTTCCAATGGGGCGACCAGATGGCAGGGCCAGGCCTGGAAGTCCCGATGAGGGTCCATTTGCCTCTCGGATCCCAGCCGGGGCTCCAGGAGGCCGGGTGCGTTCGCCCCTAGGGTCCCCTCCGTCACTCGGAGCGTGCGGGTTTCAAGAACGGGGGGTAGCCTTCCTCCGGATTACTAGGGACAGGGTACTCTGGGACCCCTCTCGGTCCTCAGCCGGCAACTGGGTCCTGCCGTGTGGCAGGGTGGCCGGAGGGCCTTCCCCTGCGCCTGTGGGCCCGGGAGCCCCGGATGGGTCCAGGGGCCCGGCCGGGCCCCGGGTCGGGGTCTCCGGCCCCGGGTGCCGTCCCCCGGCCTGCGGCACCGCCAAAGGCCCGGGACGGGGTTCCGTTGTGGCCGGGGTGCCTCCCGTGGCTGGATTGGGTTCAGGAGCTCCGGCCGGGCCCCGGGGAGGGCGGCCTCCCCGCCCCGGTCTCCGTCCCGGGTCCTGCCGCGTGGCAGGGTGCCCGGGGAAGGGTCCGGAGGGCCCGGGGAGGCTTCCCCTGCACCTGCGGTCCTCGGAGCCCCGGCTGGGTCCAGGGGCCCGGCCGGGCCCCGGGTCGGGGTCTCCGGCCCCGGGCGCCGTCCCCCGGCCTGCGGCACTGCCAAAGGCCCGGGACGGGGTTCCGTTGCGGCCGGGGTGCCTCCCGTGGCTGCATTGGGTTCAGGAGCTCCGGCCGGGCCCCTGGGGGCCCCGGGGAGGGCAGGCTCCCCACCCCGGTCTCCGTCCCGGGTCCTGCCGCGTGGCAGGGTGCCCGGGGAGGGGTCCGGAGGGCCCCGGGAGGCTTCCCCTGCGCCTGCGGTCCCCGGAGCCCCGGCTGGTTCCAGGGGCCCGGCCGGGCCCCGGGTTGAGGCCTTTGGCCCCGGGCCCAGTCCCCCGGCCTGCGGCACTGCCAAAGGCCCGGGACGGGGTTCCGTTGGGGCCGGGGAGCCTCCCCTCGCTCGTCTGGGTCCCGGAGCTCCGGCCGGGCCCCTGGGGGCCCCGGGGAGGGCGGCCTCCCCACCCCGGGCTCCGTCCCGGGTCCTGCCGCGTGGCAGGGTGCCCGGGGAGGGGTCCAGAGGGCCCGGGGAGGCTTCCCCTGCGCCTGCGGTCCCCGGAGCCCCGGCTGGGTCCAGGGGCCCGGCCGGGCCCCGGGTCGGGGTCTCCGGCCCCGGGCCCCGTCCCCCAGCCTGCGGCACTGCCAAAGGCCCGGGACGGGGTTCCGTTGTGGCCGGGGAGCCTCCCCTCGCTCGTCTGGGTTCCGGAGCCCCGGCCGGGCCCCTGGGGGCCCCGGGGAGGGCGGCCTCCCCGCCCCGGGCTCCGTCCCGGGTCCTGCCGCGCGGCAGGGTACCCGGGGCGGGGTCCGGAGGGCCCGGGGAGGCTTCCCCTTCCCTTTTGCCTTTCCCCTCGGCCATCTGGTCGCGCCTGTCCCCTCGGCCATCTGGTCGCGCACGTCCCTTCGGCCATCTGGTCGCGCAGGCCCCTTCGGCCATCTGGTCGCGCCCAATGCTTTCCTATGGGGCGACCAGATGGCCGAGCTTGCCTGGAAGTCTCGATGAGGGTCCATTTGCCTCCCGGATCCCAGCGAGGGCTCCAGGAGGTCGGGTACATTCGCGCCGAGGGTCCCCTCTGTCACCTCGTGCGCACGGATTACAAGAAAGGGGGGTAATTTTCCTCCGGATTACTAGGGAGAGGGTCAGTCAGACCAAAGTGATGTTTGGCGATACTGAATCAGGGGAAGGCAGACCCGGGGCCCGCCCGCCGGGGCCCCCAGGGGCCCGGGTACGCTCCTGCCTCTCAGCCCCTTCCCGATGGTCCTTTCTCTCCGAGTTTTCTGGGTCAGAGCCCCGTGAGGTCCGTGGATCCCGAGACGGGGGAAGGCAGCCCCTGGGCCCGCCCGAAGCGGGGCCCCCAGGGGCCCGGGTGCGCACACCTGCCTCCCAGCCCCCTTCCCGATGGGTCTTTTTCTCCGAGTTTGCTGGGTCA
>NW_028187329.1:0-46231 GCF_964204655.1 Triturus cristatus
GCACTTTCGTGCCATTGGCTAACATTGCCGGTACTGCGTTATTGCAGATGAAAGCCACAAGAGGGCGACTTATATGTGGATTCCAGGGTTTAGGGCTCAGGGCAAGTGTGTGGGAATTGGGATAAGGGTGGAAGGGTTGTTGTGAGTGTTTAGGGGTGAGAGTGAGGGTGGAAGGCTTGTGTTTTAGGGCTGGGGATTAGGGCTTAGGGCCAGGCTTTAGGGTTCGGGGCTCCCTGCTAGGGCTTAGGGCTGCGGGCTAGGGCTGCAGGCTCGGGGATTAGGGCTTAGGGCCAGGCTTTAGGGTTCGGGACTGGGTTTCAGGGTTTAGGGCAGGGAAGGAGGGTAGTTTGTAGGACTGGAGACTAGGGTTTAGGGTTCGTGTGTAAGACTAGGCTTTAGGGTTTAGGGCTGGGATGTTAGGGCTTAGAGCTGGGACGTAGGGCTTAGGGCTCAGGACGGGTCTTTAGGGCTCCGGACTAGGGTTTGGGGCTTGGGAATAGGGTTTAAGGCTGGGGACTAGGGTATGAGGGTAGGGTTGAGGCTTGTTTCTAGGGTTTAGGGGAGTGTGCGTCGTTGCGGTTAGGTGTTTAGGGTTCAGAGGAGTGTGTAGGGTTAGGAGGTAGGGTTGGGGAGGTGTCTAGGGTTAGGAGGTAGGGTTGGGAAGGTGTCTAGGGCTTAGGGTTGGAATTGCTAGGGTTTCCCCGAGTCTAGGGCTCAGGGCTCGATTCAGTTTCGCCAATATTGGTGTTTTGGAAGGGTTTGTGTTGGTCTGGCTGGGTTGGGGTTGGTCCGATTTGGCTGGATTTGGTTTGGACTTGTGTGGTTTGGTGTTGGGAAGGTTTTCCAGTGGTTTGGCAAAAATCGATCCAGATTTGGCTGATTTTGGGGTGATTTTGCGTGTTTGCGGGGGGCGCGTGTTTGCCGCAAAAGTCGTACCCCTTCCACTGGATGGATTTGTGTAATTCTTGCTGAGATTCTTCATAATCGCTGGAACTAATGTCCCAGTGAGTTTCAAGAGGATCGAAGTAGGGGAAGTGCGAAAAAAGCACTTTTTGAGTGATGGCCTGAATCGCCATGTTATCCAATGGGCGTTTTTGGGGTGGTGGAGAAGTGGTTTTAAGGGTGTTCCACTTGCTCCAGAGGAACGGGGCTGCTGTGAGTGGTAGGGAGGGGGAATTCATGGGTGTGCAGGAAGATTGGGAGGAATCGATCGATGGGAAGGGTGTTTTTCGTGAAAGTCGAGGAAGGAAGGAGCTGCCATAGGAGCCCATGTTAAATGTGAGTGTTTACATGTTTTTGGGGTTCGATTGCAGGGTGTTCCAGGTGGTTCCAAGTGGATGTAGTTAGCTGGGATCAGAGGTGGGAAAGTCTAATTTTGTTTGCAAGTGTTTTGAAGAAAATTCATGGAGGGGAAGGGGTGTTTTGGGCCTAGTTTGAAAGTGCATTTTGGACGCGACTTTAGGCCTTATGCGAGGTCGCGGTAATGCACGTTTTTGGGGTGGTATGTTGGGGTGTTCTAGGTTTTTGGGAAGGAGTTTAGGGGTGTGGGAGCAATGTTGGGAATGTCTAGTTTCTGGGAAAAATAGCAGTTTGGTTGTAGGTGGAGGGGAAAGGGTACTTTTGGCCTGTTTTGTAAGTGTACTTTCGTGCCATTGGCTAACATTGGCTGGCCCAGAGGTCGCGGTAATGCGGTTGTTTGGGAGGGTATTTTGGGGTGTTCCCTATTTTTGGGAATGTGTTTAAGGGGTTGGGAGGTATGTTGGGAATGTCTAGTTATTGAGAAAAATAGTAGTTTGCTCGTAGGTTGAGGGGAAATGCGAATTTGGGCCTGTTTTCAAGGTGCACTTTCGTGCCATTGGCTAACATTGCCGGTACTGCGTTATTGCAGATGAAAGCCACAAGAGGGCGACTTATATGTGGATTCCAGGGTTTAGGGCTCAGGGCAAGTGTGTGGGAATTGGGATAAGGGTGGAAGGGTTGTTGTGAGTGTTTAGGGGTGAGAGTGAGGGTGGAAGGCTTGTGTTTTAGGGCTGGGGATTAGGGCTTAGGGCCAGGCTTTAGGGTTCGGGGCTCCCTGCTAGGGCTTAGGGCTGCGGGCTAGGGCTGCAGGCTCGGGGATTAGGGCTTAGGGCCAGGCTTTAGGGTTCGGGACTGGGTTTCAGGGTTTAGGGCAGGGAAGGAGGGTAGTTTGTAGGACTGGAGACTAGGGTTTAGGGTTCGTGTGTAAGACTAGGCTTTAGGGTTTAGGGCTGGGATGTTAGGGCTTAGAGCTGGGACGTAGGGCTTAGGGCTCAGGACGGGTCTTTAGGGCTCCGGACTAGGGTTTGGGGCTTGGGAATAGGGTTTAAGGCTGGGGACTAGGGTATGAGGGTAGGGTTGAGGCTTGTTTCTAGGGTTTAGGGGAGTGTGCGTCGTTGCGGTTAGGTGTTTAGGGTTCAGAGGAGTGTGTAGGGTTAGGAGGTAGGGTTGGGGAGGTGTCTAGGGTTAGGAGGTAGGGTTGGGAAGGTGTCTAGGGCTTAGGGTTGGAATTGCTAGGGTTTCCCCGAGTCTAGGGCTCAGGGCTCGATTCAGTTTCGCCAATATTGGTGTTTTGGAAGGGTTTGTGTTGGTCTGGCTGGGTTGGGGTTGGTCCGATTTGGCTGGATTTGGTTTGGACTTGTGTGGTTTGGTGTTGGGAAGGTTTTCCAGTGGTTTGGCAAAAATCGATCCAGATTTGGCTGATTTTGGGGTGATTTTGCGTGTTTGCGGGGGGCGCGTGTTTGCCGCAAAAGTCGTACCCCTTCCACTGGATGGATTTGTGTAATTCTTGCTGAGATTCTTCATAATCGCTGGAACTAATGTCCCAGTGAGTTTCAAGAGGATCGAAGTAGGGGAAGTGCGAAAAAAGCACTTTTTGAGTGATGGCCTGAATCGCCATGTTATCCAATGGGCGTTTTTGGGGTGGTGGAGAAGTGGTTTTAAGGGTGTTCCACTTGCTCCAGAGGAACGGGGCTGCTGTGAGTGGTAGGGAGGGGGAATTCATGGGTGTGCAGGAAGATTGGGAGGAATCGATCGATGGGAAGGGTGTTTTTCGTGAAAGTCGAGGAAGGAAGGAGCTGCCATAGGAGCCCATGTTAAATGTGAGTGTTTACATGTTTTTGGGGTTCGATTGCAGGGTGTTCCAGGTGGTTCCAAGTGGATGTAGTTAGCTGGGATCAGAGGTGGGAAAGTCTAATTTTGTTTGCAAGTGTTTTGAAGAAAATTCATGGAGGGGAAGGGGTGTTTTGGGCCTAGTTTGAAAGTGCATTTTGGACGCGACTTTAGGCCTTATGCGAGGTCGCGGTAATGCACGTTTTTGGGGTGGTATGTTGGGGTGTTCTAGGTTTTTGGGAAGGAGTTTAGGGGTGTGGGAGCAATGTTGGGAATGTCTAGTTTCTGGGAAAAATAGCAGTTTGGTTGTAGGTGGAGGGGAAAGGGTACTTTTGGCCTGTTTTGTAAGTGTACTTTCGTGCCATTGGCTAACATTGGCTGGCCCAGAGGTCGCGGTAATGCGGTTGTTTGGGAGGGTATTTTGGGGTGTTCCCTATTTTTGGGAATGTGTTTAAGGGGTTGGGAGGTATGTTGGGAATGTCTAGTTATTGAGAAAAATAGTAGTTTGCTCGTAGGTTGAGGGGAAATGCGAATTTGGGCCTGTTTTCAAGGTGCACTTTCGTGCCATTGGCTAACATTGCCGGTACTGCGTTATTGCAGATGAAAGCCACAAGAGGGCGACTTATATGTGGATTCCAGGGTTTAGGGCTCAGGGCAAGTGTGTGGGAATTGGGATAAGGGTGGAAGGGTTGTTGTGAGTGTTTAGGGGTGAGAGTGAGGGTGGAAGGCTTGTGTTTTAGGGCTGGGGATTAGGGCTTAGGGCCAGGCTTTAGGGTTCGGGGCTCCCTGCTAGGGCTTAGGGCTGCGGGCTAGGGCTGCAGGCTCGGGGATTAGGGCTTAGGGCCAGGCTTTAGGGTTCGGGACTGGGTTTCAGGGTTTAGGGCAGGGAAGGAGGGTAGTTTGTAGGACTGGAGACTAGGGTTTAGGGTTCGTGTGTAAGACTAGGCTTTAGGGTTTAGGGCTGGGATGTTAGGGCTTAGAGCTGGGACGTAGGGCTTAGGGCTCAGGACGGGTCTTTAGGGCTCCGGACTAGGGTTTGGGGCTTGGGAATAGGGTTTAAGGCTGGGGACTAGGGTATGAGGGTAGGGTTGAGGCTTGTTTCTAGGGTTTAGGGGAGTGTGCGTCGTTGCGGTTAGGTGTTTAGGGTTCAGAGGAGTGTGTAGGGTTAGGAGGTAGGGTTGGGGAGGTGTCTAGGGTTAGGAGGTAGGGTTGGGAAGGTGTCTAGGGCTTAGGGTTGGAATTGCTAGGGTTTCCCCGAGTCTAGGGCTCAGGGCTCGATTCAGTTTCGCCAATATTGGTGTTTTGGAAGGGTTTGTGTTGGTCTGGCTGGGTTGGGGTTGGTCCGATTTGGCTGGATTTGGTTTGGACTTGTGTGGTTTGGTGTTGGGAAGGTTTTCCAGTGGTTTGGCAAAAATCGATCCAGATTTGGCTGATTTTGGGGTGATTTTGCGTGTTTGCGGGGGGCGCGTGTTTGCCGCAAAAGTCGTACCCCTTCCACTGGATGGATTTGTGTAATTCTTGCTGAGATTCTTCATAATCGCTGGAACTAATGTCCCAGTGAGTTTCAAGAGGATCGAAGTAGGGGAAGTGCGAAAAAAGCACTTTTTGAGTGATGGCCTGAATCGCCATGTTATCCAATGGGCGTTTTTGGGGTGGTGGAGAAGTGGTTTTAAGGGTGTTCCACTTGCTCCAGAGGAACGGGGCTGCTGTGAGTGGTAGGGAGGGGGAATTCATGGGTGTGCAGGAAGATTGGGAGGAATCGATCGATGGGAAGGGTGTTTTTCGTGAAAGTCGAGGAAGGAAGGAGCTGCCATAGGAGCCCATGTTAAATGTGAGTGTTTACATGTTTTTGGGGTTCGATTGCAGGGTGTTCCAGGTGGTTCCAAGTGGATGTAGTTAGCTGGGATCAGAGGTGGGAAAGTCTAATTTTGTTTGCAAGTGTTTTGAAGAAAATTCATGGAGGGGAAGGGGTGTTTTGGGCCTAGTTTGAAAGTGCATTTTGGACGCGACTTTAGGCCTTATGCGAGGTCGCGGTAATGCACGTTTTTGGGGTGGTATGTTGGGGTGTTCTAGGTTTTTGGGAAGGAGTTTAGGGGTGTGGGAGCAATGTTGGGAATGTCTAGTTTCTGGGAAAAATAGCAGTTTGGTTGTAGGTGGAGGGGAAAGGGTACTTTTGGCCTGTTTTGTAAGTGTACTTTCGTGCCATTGGCTAACATTGGCTGGCCCAGAGGTCGCGGTAATGCGGTTGTTTGGGAGGGTATTTTGGGGTGTTCCCTATTTTTGGGAATGTGTTTAAGGGGTTGGGAGGTATGTTGGGAATGTCTAGTTATTGAGAAAAATAGTAGTTTGCTCGTAGGTTGAGGGGAAATGCGAATTTGGGCCTGTTTTCAAGGTGCACTTTCGTGCCATTGGCTAACATTGCCGGTACTGCGTTATTGCAGATGAAAGCCACAAGAGGGCGACTTATATGTGGATTCCAGGGTTTAGGGCTCAGGGCAAGTGTGTGGGAATTGGGATAAGGGTGGAAGGGTTGTTGTGAGTGTTTAGGGGTGAGAGTGAGGGTGGAAGGCTTGTGTTTTAGGGCTGGGGATTAGGGCTTAGGGCCAGGCTTTAGGGTTCGGGGCTCCCTGCTAGGGCTTAGGGCTGCGGGCTAGGGCTGCAGGCTCGGGGATTAGGGCTTAGGGCCAGGCTTTAGGGTTCGGGACTGGGTTTCAGGGTTTAGGGCAGGGAAGGAGGGTAGTTTGTAGGACTGGAGACTAGGGTTTAGGGTTCGTGTGTAAGACTAGGCTTTAGGGTTTAGGGCTGGGATGTTAGGGCTTAGAGCTGGGACGTAGGGCTTAGGGCTCAGGACGGGTCTTTAGGGCTCCGGACTAGGGTTTGGGGCTTGGGAATAGGGTTTAAGGCTGGGGACTAGGGTATGAGGGTAGGGTTGAGGCTTGTTTCTAGGGTTTAGGGGAGTGTGCGTCGTTGCGGTTAGGTGTTTAGGGTTCAGAGGAGTGTGTAGGGTTAGGAGGTAGGGTTGGGGAGGTGTCTAGGGTTAGGAGGTAGGGTTGGGAAGGTGTCTAGGGCTTAGGGTTGGAATTGCTAGGGTTTCCCCGAGTCTAGGGCTCAGGGCTCGATTCAGTTTCGCCAATATTGGTGTTTTGGAAGGGTTTGTGTTGGTCTGGCTGGGTTGGGGTTGGTCCGATTTGGCTGGATTTGGTTTGGACTTGTGTGGTTTGGTGTTGGGAAGGTTTTCCAGTGGTTTGGCAAAAATCGATCCAGATTTGGCTGATTTTGGGGTGATTTTGCGTGTTTGCGGGGGGCGCGTGTTTGCCGCAAAAGTCGTACCCCTTCCACTGGATGGATTTGTGTAATTCTTGCTGAGATTCTTCATAATCGCTGGAACTAATGTCCCAGTGAGTTTCAAGAGGATCGAAGTAGGGGAAGTGCGAAAAAAGCACTTTTTGAGTGATGGCCTGAATCGCCATGTTATCCAATGGGCGTTTTTGGGGTGGTGGAGAAGTGGTTTTAAGGGTGTTCCACTTGCTCCAGAGGAACGGGGCTGCTGTGAGTGGTAGGGAGGGGGAATTCATGGGTGTGCAGGAAGATTGGGAGGAATCGATCGATGGGAAGGGTGTTTTTCGTGAAAGTCGAGGAAGGAAGGAGCTGCCATAGGAGCCCATGTTAAATGTGAGTGTTTACATGTTTTTGGGGTTCGATTGCAGGGTGTTCCAGGTGGTTCCAAGTGGATGTAGTTAGCTGGGATCAGAGGTGGGAAAGTCTAATTTTGTTTGCAAGTGTTTTGAAGAAAATTCATGGAGGGGAAGGGGTGTTTTGGGCCTAGTTTGAAAGTGCATTTTGGACGCGACTTTAGGCCTTATGCGAGGTCGCGGTAATGCACGTTTTTGGGGTGGTATGTTGGGGTGTTCTAGGTTTTTGGGAAGGAGTTTAGGGGTGTGGGAGCAATGTTGGGAATGTCTAGTTTCTGGGAAAAATAGCAGTTTGGTTGTAGGTGGAGGGGAAAGGGTACTTTTGGCCTGTTTTGTAAGTGTACTTTCGTGCCATTGGCTAACATTGGCTGGCCCAGAGGTCGCGGTAATGCGGTTGTTTGGGAGGGTATTTTGGGGTGTTCCCTATTTTTGGGAATGTGTTTAAGGGGTTGGGAGGTATGTTGGGAATGTCTAGTTATTGAGAAAAATAGTAGTTTGCTCGTAGGTTGAGGGGAAATGCGAATTTGGGCCTGTTTTCAAGGTGCACTTTCGTGCCATTGGCTAACATTGCCGGTACTGCGTTATTGCAGATGAAAGCCACAAGAGGGCGACTTATATGTGGATTCCAGGGTTTAGGGCTCAGGGCAAGTGTGTGGGAATTGGGATAAGGGTGGAAGGGTTGTTGTGAGTGTTTAGGGGTGAGAGTGAGGGTGGAAGGCTTGTGTTTTAGGGCTGGGGATTAGGGCTTAGGGCCAGGCTTTAGGGTTCGGGGCTCCCTGCTAGGGCTTAGGGCTGCGGGCTAGGGCTGCAGGCTCGGGGATTAGGGCTTAGGGCCAGGCTTTAGGGTTCGGGACTGGGTTTCAGGGTTTAGGGCAGGGAAGGAGGGTAGTTTGTAGGACTGGAGACTAGGGTTTAGGGTTCGTGTGTAAGACTAGGCTTTAGGGTTTAGGGCTGGGATGTTAGGGCTTAGAGCTGGGACGTAGGGCTTAGGGCTCAGGACGGGTCTTTAGGGCTCCGGACTAGGGTTTGGGGCTTGGGAATAGGGTTTAAGGCTGGGGACTAGGGTATGAGGGTAGGGTTGAGGCTTGTTTCTAGGGTTTAGGGGAGTGTGCGTCGTTGCGGTTAGGTGTTTAGGGTTCAGAGGAGTGTGTAGGGTTAGGAGGTAGGGTTGGGGAGGTGTCTAGGGTTAGGAGGTAGGGTTGGGAAGGTGTCTAGGGCTTAGGGTTGGAATTGCTAGGGTTTCCCCGAGTCTAGGGCTCAGGGCTCGATTCAGTTTCGCCAATATTGGTGTTTTGGAAGGGTTTGTGTTGGTCTGGCTGGGTTGGGGTTGGTCCGATTTGGCTGGATTTGGTTTGGACTTGTGTGGTTTGGTGTTGGGAAGGTTTTCCAGTGGTTTGGCAAAAATCGATCCAGATTTGGCTGATTTTGGGGTGATTTTGCGTGTTTGCGGGGGGCGCGTGTTTGCCGCAAAAGTCGTACCCCTTCCACTGGATGGATTTGTGTAATTCTTGCTGAGATTCTTCATAATCGCTGGAACTAATGTCCCAGTGAGTTTCAAGAGGATCGAAGTAGGGGAAGTGCGAAAAAAGCACTTTTTGAGTGATGGCCTGAATCGCCATGTTATCCAATGGGCGTTTTTGGGGTGGTGGAGAAGTGGTTTTAAGGGTGTTCCACTTGCTCCAGAGGAACGGGGCTGCTGTGAGTGGTAGGGAGGGGGAATTCATGGGTGTGCAGGAAGATTGGGAGGAATCGATCGATGGGAAGGGTGTTTTTCGTGAAAGTCGAGGAAGGAAGGAGCTGCCATAGGAGCCCATGTTAAATGTGAGTGTTTACATGTTTTTGGGGTTCGATTGCAGGGTGTTCCAGGTGGTTCCAAGTGGATGTAGTTAGCTGGGATCAGAGGTGGGAAAGTCTAATTTTGTTTGCAAGTGTTTTGAAGAAAATTCATGGAGGGGAAGGGGTGTTTTGGGCCTAGTTTGAAAGTGCATTTTGGACGCGACTTTAGGCCTTATGCGAGGTCGCGGTAATGCACGTTTTTGGGGTGGTATGTTGGGGTGTTCTAGGTTTTTGGGAAGGAGTTTAGGGGTGTGGGAGCAATGTTGGGAATGTCTAGTTTCTGGGAAAAATAGCAGTTTGGTTGTAGGTGGAGGGGAAAGGGTACTTTTGGCCTGTTTTGTAAGTGTACTTTCGTGCCATTGGCTAACATTGGCTGGCCCAGAGGTCGCGGTAATGCGGTTGTTTGGGAGGGTATTTTGGGGTGTTCCCTATTTTTGGGAATGTGTTTAAGGGGTTGGGAGGTATGTTGGGAATGTCTAGTTATTGAGAAAAATAGTAGTTTGCTCGTAGGTTGAGGGGAAATGCGAATTTGGGCCTGTTTTCAAGGTGCACTTTCGTGCCATTGGCTAACATTGCCGGTACTGCGTTATTGCAGATGAAAGCCACAAGAGGGCGACTTATATGTGGATTCCAGGGTTTAGGGCTCAGGGCAAGTGTGTGGGAATTGGGATAAGGGTGGAAGGGTTGTTGTGAGTGTTTAGGGGTGAGAGTGAGGGTGGAAGGCTTGTGTTTTAGGGCTGGGGATTAGGGCTTAGGGCCAGGCTTTAGGGTTCGGGGCTCCCTGCTAGGGCTTAGGGCTGCGGGCTAGGGCTGCAGGCTCGGGGATTAGGGCTTAGGGCCAGGCTTTAGGGTTCGGGACTGGGTTTCAGGGTTTAGGGCAGGGAAGGAGGGTAGTTTGTAGGACTGGAGACTAGGGTTTAGGGTTCGTGTGTAAGACTAGGCTTTAGGGTTTAGGGCTGGGATGTTAGGGCTTAGAGCTGGGACGTAGGGCTTAGGGCTCAGGACGGGTCTTTAGGGCTCCGGACTAGGGTTTGGGGCTTGGGAATAGGGTTTAAGGCTGGGGACTAGGGTATGAGGGTAGGGTTGAGGCTTGTTTCTAGGGTTTAGGGGAGTGTGCGTCGTTGCGGTTAGGTGTTTAGGGTTCAGAGGAGTGTGTAGGGTTAGGAGGTAGGGTTGGGGAGGTGTCTAGGGTTAGGAGGTAGGGTTGGGAAGGTGTCTAGGGCTTAGGGTTGGAATTGCTAGGGTTTCCCCGAGTCTAGGGCTCAGGGCTCGATTCAGTTTCGCCAATATTGGTGTTTTGGAAGGGTTTGTGTTGGTCTGGCTGGGTTGGGGTTGGTCCGATTTGGCTGGATTTGGTTTGGACTTGTGTGGTTTGGTGTTGGGAAGGTTTTCCAGTGGTTTGGCAAAAATCGATCCAGATTTGGCTGATTTTGGGGTGATTTTGCGTGTTTGCGGGGGGCGCGTGTTTGCCGCAAAAGTCGTACCCCTTCCACTGGATGGATTTGTGTAATTCTTGCTGAGATTCTTCATAATCGCTGGAACTAATGTCCCAGTGAGTTTCAAGAGGATCGAAGTAGGGGAAGTGCGAAAAAAGCACTTTTTGAGTGATGGCCTGAATCGCCATGTTATCCAATGGGCGTTTTTGGGGTGGTGGAGAAGTGGTTTTAAGGGTGTTCCACTTGCTCCAGAGGAACGGGGCTGCTGTGAGTGGTAGGGAGGGGGAATTCATGGGTGTGCAGGAAGATTGGGAGGAATCGATCGATGGGAAGGGTGTTTTTCGTGAAAGTCGAGGAAGGAAGGAGCTGCCATAGGAGCCCATGTTAAATGTGAGTGTTTACATGTTTTTGGGGTTCGATTGCAGGGTGTTCCAGGTGGTTCCAAGTGGATGTAGTTAGCTGGGATCAGAGGTGGGAAAGTCTAATTTTGTTTGCAAGTGTTTTGAAGAAAATTCATGGAGGGGAAGGGGTGTTTTGGGCCTAGTTTGAAAGTGCATTTTGGACGCGACTTTAGGCCTTATGCGAGGTCGCGGTAATGCACGTTTTTGGGGTGGTATGTTGGGGTGTTCTAGGTTTTTGGGAAGGAGTTTAGGGGTGTGGGAGCAATGTTGGGAATGTCTAGTTTCTGGGAAAAATAGCAGTTTGGTTGTAGGTGGAGGGGAAAGGGTACTTTTGGCCTGTTTTGTAAGTGTACTTTCGTGCCATTGGCTAACATTGGCTGGCCCAGAGGTCGCGGTAATGCGGTTGTTTGGGAGGGTATTTTGGGGTGTTCCCTATTTTTGGGAATGTGTTTAAGGGGTTGGGAGGTATGTTGGGAATGTCTAGTTATTGAGAAAAATAGTAGTTTGCTCGTAGGTTGAGGGGAAATGCGAATTTGGGCCTGTTTTCAAGGTGCACTTTCGTGCCATTGGCTAACATTGCCGGTACTGCGTTATTGCAGATGAAAGCCACAAGAGGGCGACTTATATGTGGATTCCAGGGTTTAGGGCTCAGGGCAAGTGTGTGGGAATTGGGATAAGGGTGGAAGGGTTGTTGTGAGTGTTTAGGGGTGAGAGTGAGGGTGGAAGGCTTGTGTTTTAGGGCTGGGGATTAGGGCTTAGGGCCAGGCTTTAGGGTTCGGGGCTCCCTGCTAGGGCTTAGGGCTGCGGGCTAGGGCTGCAGGCTCGGGGATTAGGGCTTAGGGCCAGGCTTTAGGGTTCGGGACTGGGTTGAGGGTTTTAGGGCAGGGAAGGAGGGTAGTTTGTAGGACTGGAGACTAGGGTTTAGGGTTCGTGTGTAAGACTAGGCTTTAGGGTTTAGGGCTGGGATGTTAGGGCTTAGAGCTGGGACGTAGGGCTTAGGGCTCAGGACGGGTCTTTAGGGCTCCGGACTAGGGTTTGGGGCTTGGGAATAGGGTTTAAGGCTGGGGACTAGGGTATGAGGGTAGGGTTGAGGCTTGTTTCTAGGGTTTAGGGGAGTGTGCGTCGTTGCGGTTAGGTGTTTAGGGTTCAGAGGAGTGTGTAGGGTTAGGAGGTAGGGTTGGGGAGGTGTCTAGGGTTAGGAGGTAGGGTTGGGAAGGTGTCTAGGGCTTAGGGTTGGAATTGCTAGGGTTTCCCCGAGTCTAGGGCTCAGGGCTCGATTCAGTTTCGCCAATATTGGTGTTTTGGAAGGGTTTGTGTTGGTCTGGCTGGGTTGGGGTTGGTCCGATTTGGCTGGATTTGGTTTGGACTTGTGTGGTTTGGTGTTGGGAAGGTTTTCCAGTGGTTTGGCAAAAATCGATCCAGATTTGGCTGATTTTGGGGTGATTTTGCGTGTTTGCGGGGGGCGCGTGTTTGCCGCAAAAGTCGTACCCCTTCCACTGGATGGATTTGTGTAATTCTTGCTGAGATTCTTCATAATCGCTGGAACTAATGTCCCAGTGAGTTTCAAGAGGATCGAAGTAGGGGAAGTGCGAAAAAAGCACTTTTTGAGTGATGGCCTGAATCGCCATGTTATCCAATGGGCGTTTTTGGGGTGGTGGAGAAGTGGTTTTAAGGGTGTTCCACTTGCTCCAGAGGAACGGGGCTGCTGTGAGTGGTAGGGAGGGGGAATTCATGGGTGTGCAGGAAGATTGGGAGGAATCGATCGATGGGAAGGGTGTTTTTCGTGAAAGTCGAGGAAGGAAGGAGCTGCCATAGGAGCCCATGTTAAATGTGAGTGTTTACATGTTTTTGGGGTTCGATTGCAGGGTGTTCCAGGTGGTTCCAAGTGGATGTAGTTAGCTGGGATCAGAGGTGGGAAAGTCTAATTTTGTTTGCAAGTGTTTTGAAGAAAATTCATGGAGGGGAAGGGGTGTTTTGGGCCTAGTTTGAAAGTGCATTTTGGACGCGACTTTAGGCCTTATGCGAGGTCGCGGTAATGCACGTTTTTGGGGTGGTATGTTGGGGTGTTCTAGGTTTTTGGGAAGGAGTTTAGGGGTGTGGGAGCAATGTTGGGAATGTCTAGTTTCTGGGAAAAATAGCAGTTTGGTTGTAGGTGGAGGGGAAAGGGTACTTTTGGCCTGTTTTGTAAGTGTACTTTCGTGCCATTGGCTAACATTGGCTGGCCCAGAGGTCGCGGTAATGCGGTTGTTTGGGAGGGTATTTTGGGGTGTTCCCTATTTTTGGGAATGTGTTTAAGGGGTTGGGAGGTATGTTGGGAATGTCTAGTTATTGAGAAAAATAGTAGTTTGCTCGTAGGTTGAGGGGAAATGCGAATTTGGGCCTGTTTTCAAGGTGCACTTTCGTGCCATTGGCTAACATTGCCGGTACTGCGTTATTGCAGATGAAAGCCACAAGAGGGCGACTTATATGTGGATTCCAGGGTTTAGGGCTCAGGGCAAGTGTGTGGGAATTGGGATAAGGGTGGAAGGGTTGTTGTGAGTGTTTAGGGGTGAGAGTGAGGGTGGAAGGCTTGTGTTTTAGGGCTGGGGATTAGGGCTTAGGGCCAGGCTTTAGGGTTCGGGGCTCCCTGCTAGGGCTTAGGGCTGCGGGCTAGGGCTGCAGGCTCGGGGATTAGGGCTTAGGGCCAGGCTTTAGGGTTCGGGACTGGGTTTCAGGGTTTAGGGCAGGGAAGGAGGGTAGTTTGTAGGACTGGAGACTAGGGTTTAGGGTTCGTGTGTAAGACTAGGCTTTAGGGTTTAGGGCTGGGATGTTAGGGCTTAGAGCTGGGACGTAGGGCTTAGGGCTCAGGACGGGTCTTTAGGGCTCCGGACTAGGGTTTGGGGCTTGGGAATAGGGTTTAAGGCTGGGGACTAGGGTATGAGGGTAGGGTTGAGGCTTGTTTCTAGGGTTTAGGGGAGTGTGCGTCGTTGCGGTTAGGTGTTTAGGGTTCAGAGGAGTGTGTAGGGTTAGGAGGTAGGGTTGGGGAGGTGTCTAGGGTTAGGAGGTAGGGTTGGGAAGGTGTCTAGGGCTTAGGGTTGGAATTGCTAGGGTTTCCCCGAGTCTAGGGCTCAGGGCTCGATTCAGTTTCGCCAATATTGGTGTTTTGGAAGGGTTTGTGTTGGTCTGGCTGGGTTGGGGTTGGTCCGATTTGGCTGGATTTGGTTTGGACTTGTGTGGTTTGGTGTTGGGAAGGTTTTCCAGTGGTTTGGCAAAAATCGATCCAGATTTGGCTGATTTTGGGGTGATTTTGCGTGTTTGCGGGGGGCGCGTGTTTGCCGCAAAAGTCGTACCCCTTCCACTGGATGGATTTGTGTAATTCTTGCTGAGATTCTTCATAATCGCTGGAACTAATGTCCCAGTGAGTTTCAAGAGGATCGAAGTAGGGGAAGTGCGAAAAAAGCACTTTTTGAGTGATGGCCTGAATCGCCATGTTATCCAATGGGCGTTTTTGGGGTGGTGGAGAAGTGGTTTTAAGGGTGTTCCACTTGCTCCAGAGGAACGGGGCTGCTGTGAGTGGTAGGGAGGGGGAATTCATGGGTGTGCAGGAAGATTGGGAGGAATCGATCGATGGGAAGGGTGTTTTTCGTGAAAGTCGAGGAAGGAAGGAGCTGCCATAGGAGCCCATGTTAAATGTGAGTGTTTACATGTTTTTGGGGTTCGATTGCAGGGTGTTCCAGGTGGTTCCAAGTGGATGTAGTTAGCTGGGATCAGAGGTGGGAAAGTCTAATTTTGTTTGCAAGTGTTTTGAAGAAAATTCATGGAGGGGAAGGGGTGTTTTGGGCCTAGTTTGAAAGTGCATTTTGGACGCGACTTTAGGCCTTATGCGAGGTCGCGGTAATGCACGTTTTTGGGGTGGTATGTTGGGGTGTTCTAGGTTTTTGGGAAGGAGTTTAGGGGTGTGGGAGCAATGTTGGGAATGTCTAGTTTCTGGGAAAAATAGCAGTTTGGTTGTAGGTGGAGGGGAAAGGGTACTTTTGGCCTGTTTTGTAAGTGTACTTTCGTGCCATTGGCTAACATTGGCTGGCCCAGAGGTCGCGGTAATGCGGTTGTTTGGGAGGGTATTTTGGGGTGTTCCCTATTTTTGGGAATGTGTTTAAGGGGTTGGGAGGTATGTTGGGAATGTCTAGTTATTGAGAAAAATAGTAGTTTGCTCGTAGGTTGAGGGGAAATGCGAATTTGGGCCTGTTTTCAAGGTGCACTTTCGTGCCATTGGCTAACATTGCCGGTACTGCGTTATTGCAGATGAAAGCCACAAGAGGGCGACTTATATGTGGATTCCAGGGTTTAGGGCTCAGGGCAAGTGTGTGGGAATTGGGATAAGGGTGGAAGGGTTGTTGTGAGTGTTTAGGGGTGAGAGTGAGGGTGGAAGGCTTGTGTTTTAGGGCTGGGGATTAGGGCTTAGGGCCAGGCTTTAGGGTTCGGGGCTCCCTGCTAGGGCTTAGGGCTGCGGGCTAGGGCTGCAGGCTCGGGGATTAGGGCTTAGGGCCAGGCTTTAGGGTTCGGGACTGGGTTTCAGGGTTTAGGGCAGGGAAGGAGGGTAGTTTGTAGGACTGGAGACTAGGGTTTAGGGTTCGTGTGTAAGACTAGGCTTTAGGGTTTAGGGCTGGGATGTTAGGGCTTAGAGCTGGGACGTAGGGCTTAGGGCTCAGGACGGGTCTTTAGGGCTCCGGACTAGGGTTTGGGGCTTGGGAATAGGGTTTAAGGCTGGGGACTAGGGTATGAGGGTAGGGTTGAGGCTTGTTTCTAGGGTTTAGGGGAGTGTGCGTCGTTGCGGTTAGGTGTTTAGGGTTCAGAGGAGTGTGTAGGGTTAGGAGGTAGGGTTGGGGAGGTGTCTAGGGTTAGGAGGTAGGGTTGGGAAGGTGTCTAGGGCTTAGGGTTGGAATTGCTAGGGTTTCCCCGAGTCTAGGGCTCAGGGCTCGATTCAGTTTCGCCAATATTGGTGTTTTGGAAGGGTTTGTGTTGGTCTGGCTGGGTTGGGGTTGGTCCGATTTGGCTGGATTTGGTTTGGACTTGTGTGGTTTGGTGTTGGGAAGGTTTTCCAGTGGTTTGGCAAAAATCGATCCAGATTTGGCTGATTTTGGGGTGATTTTGCGTGTTTGCGGGGGGCGCGTGTTTGCCGCAAAAGTCGTACCCCTTCCACTGGATGGATTTGTGTAATTCTTGCTGAGATTCTTCATAATCGCTGGAACTAATGTCCCAGTGAGTTTCAAGAGGATCGAAGTAGGGGAAGTGCGAAAAAAGCACTTTTTGAGTGATGGCCTGAATCGCCATGTTATCCAATGGGCGTTTTTGGGGTGGTGGAGAAGTGGTTTTAAGGGTGTTCCACTTGCTCCAGAGGAACGGGGCTGCTGTGAGTGGTAGGGAGGGGGAATTCATGGGTGTGCAGGAAGATTGGGAGGAATCGATCGATGGGAAGGGTGTTTTTCGTGAAAGTCGAGGAAGGAAGGAGCTGCCATAGGAGCCCATGTTAAATGTGAGTGTTTACATGTTTTTGGGGTTCGATTGCAGGGTGTTCCAGGTGGTTCCAAGTGGATGTAGTTAGCTGGGATCAGAGGTGGGAAAGTCTAATTTTGTTTGCAAGTGTTTTGAAGAAAATTCATGGAGGGGAAGGGGTGTTTTGGGCCTAGTTTGAAAGTGCATTTTGGACGCGACTTTAGGCCTTATGCGAGGTCGCGGTAATGCACGTTTTTGGGGTGGTATGTTGGGGTGTTCTAGGTTTTTGGGAAGGAGTTTAGGGGTGTGGGAGCAATGTTGGGAATGTCTAGTTTCTGGGAAAAATAGCAGTTTGGTTGTAGGTGGAGGGGAAAGGGTACTTTTGGCCTGTTTTGTAAGTGTACTTTCGTGCCATTGGCTAACATTGGCTGGCCCAGAGGTCGCGGTAATGCGGTTGTTTGGGAGGGTATTTTGGGGTGTTCCCTATTTTTGGGAATGTGTTTAAGGGGTTGGGAGGTATGTTGGGAATGTCTAGTTATTGAGAAAAATAGTAGTTTGCTCGTAGGTTGAGGGGAAATGCGAATTTGGGCCTGTTTTCAAGGTGCACTTTCGTGCCATTGGCTAACATTGCCGGTACTGCGTTATTGCAGATGAAAGCCACAAGAGGGCGACTTATATGTGGATTCCAGGGTTTAGGGCTCAGGGCAAGTGTGTGGGAATTGGGATAAGGGTGGAAGGGTTGTTGTGAGTGTTTAGGGGTGAGAGTGAGGGTGGAAGGCTTGTGTTTTAGGGCTGGGGATTAGGGCTTAGGGCCAGGCTTTAGGGTTCGGGGCTCCCTGCTAGGGCTTAGGGCTGCGGGCTAGGGCTGCAGGCTCGGGGATTAGGGCTTAGGGCCAGGCTTTAGGGTTCGGGACTGGGTTTCAGGGTTTAGGGCAGGGAAGGAGGGTAGTTTGTAGGACTGGAGACTAGGGTTTAGGGTTCGTGTGTAAGACTAGGCTTTAGGGTTTAGGGCTGGGATGTTAGGGCTTAGAGCTGGGACGTAGGGCTTAGGGCTCAGGACGGGTCTTTAGGGCTCCGGACTAGGGTTTGGGGCTTGGGAATAGGGTTTAAGGCTGGGGACTAGGGTATGAGGGTAGGGTTGAGGCTTGTTTCTAGGGTTTAGGGGAGTGTGCGTCGTTGCGGTTAGGTGTTTAGGGTTCAGAGGAGTGTGTAGGGTTAGGAGGTAGGGTTGGGGAGGTGTCTAGGGTTAGGAGGTAGGGTTGGGAAGGTGTCTAGGGCTTAGGGTTGGAATTGCTAGGGTTTCCCCGAGTCTAGGGCTCAGGGCTCGATTCAGTTTCGCCAATATTGGTGTTTTGGAAGGGTTTGTGTTGGTCTGGCTGGGTTGGGGTTGGTCCGATTTGGCTGGATTTGGTTTGGACTTGTGTGGTTTGGTGTTGGGAAGGTTTTCCAGTGGTTTGGCAAAAATCGATCCAGATTTGGCTGATTTTGGGGTGATTTTGCGTGTTTGCGGGGGGCGCGTGTTTGCCGCAAAAGTCGTACCCCTTCCACTGGATGGATTTGTGTAATTCTTGCTGAGATTCTTCATAATCGCTGGAACTAATGTCCCAGTGAGTTTCAAGAGGATCGAAGTAGGGGAAGTGCGAAAAAAGCACTTTTTGAGTGATGGCCTGAATCGCCATGTTATCCAATGGGCGTTTTTGGGGTGGTGGAGAAGTGGTTTTAAGGGTGTTCCACTTGCTCCAGAGGAACGGGGCTGCTGTGAGTGGTAGGGAGGGGGAATTCATGGGTGTGCAGGAAGATTGGGAGGAATCGATCGATGGGAAGGGTGTTTTTCGTGAAAGTCGAGGAAGGAAGGAGCTGCCATAGGAGCCCATGTTAAATGTGAGTGTTTACATGTTTTTGGGGTTCGATTGCAGGGTGTTCCAGGTGGTTCCAAGTGGATGTAGTTAGCTGGGATCAGAGGTGGGAAAGTCTAATTTTGTTTGCAAGTGTTTTGAAGAAAATTCATGGAGGGGAAGGGGTGTTTTGGGCCTAGTTTGAAAGTGCATTTTGGACGCGACTTTAGGCCTTATGCGAGGTCGCGGTAATGCACGTTTTTGGGGTGGTATGTTGGGGTGTTCTAGGTTTTTGGGAAGGAGTTTAGGGGTGTGGGAGCAATGTTGGGAATGTCTAGTTTCTGGGAAAAATAGCAGTTTGGTTGTAGGTGGAGGGGAAAGGGTACTTTTGGCCTGTTTTGTAAGTGTACTTTCGTGCCATTGGCTAACATTGGCTGGCCCAGAGGTCGCGGTAATGCGGTTGTTTGGGAGGGTATTTTGGGGTGTTCCCTATTTTTGGGAATGTGTTTAAGGGGTTGGGAGGTATGTTGGGAATGTCTAGTTATTGAGAAAAATAGTAGTTTGCTCGTAGGTTGAGGGGAAATGCGAATTTGGGCCTGTTTTCAAGGTGCACTTTCGTGCCATTGGCTAACATTGCCGGTACTGCGTTATTGCAGATGAAAGCCACAAGAGGGCGACTTATATGTGGATTCCAGGGTTTAGGGCTCAGGGCAAGTGTGTGGGAATTGGGATAAGGGTGGAAGGGTTGTTGTGAGTGTTTAGGGGTGAGAGTGAGGGTGGAAGGCTTGTGTTTTAGGGCTGGGGATTAGGGCTTAGGGCCAGGCTTTAGGGTTCGGGGCTCCCTGCTAGGGCTTAGGGCTGCGGGCTAGGGCTGCAGGCTCGGGGATTAGGGCTTAGGGCCAGGCTTTAGGGTTCGGGACTGGGTTTCAGGGTTTAGGGCAGGGAAGGAGGGTAGTTTGTAGGACTGGAGACTAGGGTTTAGGGTTCGTGTGTAAGACTAGGCTTTAGGGTTTAGGGCTGGGATGTTAGGGCTTAGAGCTGGGACGTAGGGCTTAGGGCTCAGGACGGGTCTTTAGGGCTCCGGACTAGGGTTTGGGCTTGGGAATAGGGTTTAAGGCTGGGGACTAGGGTATGAGGGTAGGGTTGAGGCTTGTTTCTAGGGTTTAGGGGAGTGTGCGTCGTTGCGGTTAGGTGTTTAGGGTTCAGAGGAGTGTGTAGGGTTAGGAGGTAGGGTTGGGGAGGTGTCTAGGGTTAGGAGGTAGGGTTGGGAAGGTGTCTAGGGCTTAGGGTTGGAATTGCTAGGGTTTCCCCGAGTCTAGGGCTCAGGGCTCGATTCAGTTTCGCCAATATTGGTGTTTTGGAAGGGTTTGTGTTGGTCTGGCTGGGTTGGGGTTGGTCCGATTTGGCTGGATTTGGTTTGGACTTGTGTGGTTTGGTGTTGGGAAGGTTTTCCAGTGGTTTGGCAAAAATCGATCCAGATTTGGCTGATTTTGGGGTGATTTTGCGTGTTTGCGGGGGGCGCGTGTTTGCCGCAAAAGTCGTACCCCTTCCACTGGATGGATTTGTGTAATTCTTGCTGAGATTCTTCATAATCGCTGGAACTAATGTCCCAGTGAGTTTCAAGAGGATCGAAGTAGGGGAAGTGCGAAAAAAGCACTTTTTGAGTGATGGCCTGAATCGCCATGTTATCCAATGGGCGTTTTTGGGGTGGTGGAGAAGTGGTTTTAAGGGTGTTCCACTTGCTCCAGAGGAACGGGGCTGCTGTGAGTGGTAGGGAGGGGGAATTCATGGGTGTGCAGGAAGATTGGGAGGAATCGATCGATGGGAAGGGTGTTTTTCGTGAAAGTCGAGGAAGGAAGGAGCTGCCATAGGAGCCCATGTTAAATGTGAGTGTTTACATGTTTTTGGGGTTCGATTGCAGGGTGTTCCAGGTGGTTCCAAGTGGATGTAGTTAGCTGGGATCAGAGGTGGGAAAGTCTAATTTTGTTTGCAAGTGTTTTGAAGAAAATTCATGGAGGGGAAGGGGTGTTTTGGGCCTAGTTTGAAAGTGCATTTTGGACGCGACTTTAGGCCTTATGCGAGGTCGCGGTAATGCACGTTTTTGGGGTGGTATGTTGGGGTGTTCTAGGTTTTTGGGAAGGAGTTTAGGGGTGTGGGAGCAATGTTGGGAATGTCTAGTTTCTGGGAAAAATAGCAGTTTGGTTGTAGGTGGAGGGGAAAGGGTACTTTTGGCCTGTTTTGTAAGTGTACTTTCGTGCCATTGGCTAACATTGGCTGGCCCAGAGGTCGCGGTAATGCGGTTGTTTGGGAGGGTATTTTGGGGTGTTCCCTATTTTTGGGAATGTGTTTAAGGGGTTGGGAGGTATGTTGGGAATGTCTAGTTATTGAGAAAAATAGTAGTTTGCTCGTAGGTTGAGGGGAAATGCGAATTTGGGCCTGTTTTCAAGGTGCACTTTCGTGCCATTGGCTAACATTGCCGGTACTGCGTTATTGCAGATGAAAGCCACAAGAGGGCGACTTATATGTGGATTCCAGGGTTTAGGGCTCAGGGCAAGTGTGTGGGAATTGGGATAAGGGTGGAAGGGTTGTTGTGAGTGTTTAGGGGTGAGAGTGAGGGTGGAAGGCTTGTGTTTTAGGGCTGGGGATTAGGGCTTAGGGCCAGGCTTTAGGGTTCGGGGCTCCCTGCTAGGGCTTAGGGCTGCGGGCTAGGGCTGCAGGCTCGGGGATTAGGGCTTAGGGCCAGGCTTTAGGGTTCGGGACTGGGTTTCAGGGTTTAGGGCAGGGAAGGAGGGTAGTTTGTAGGACTGGAGACTAGGGTTTAGGGTTCGTGTGTAAGACTAGGCTTTAGGGTTTAGGGCTGGGATGTTAGGGCTTAGAGCTGGGACGTAGGGCTTAGGGCTCAGGACGGGTCTTTAGGGCTCCGGACTAGGGTTTGGGGCTTGGGAATAGGGTTTAAGGCTGGGGACTAGGGTATGAGGGTAGGGTTGAGGCTTGTTTCTAGGGTTTAGGGGAGTGTGCGTCGTTGCGGTTAGGTGTTTAGGGTTCAGAGGAGTGTGTAGGGTTAGGAGGTAGGGTTGGGGAGGTGTCTAGGGTTAGGAGGTAGGGTTGGGAAGGTGTCTAGGGCTTAGGGTTGGAATTGCTAGGGTTTCCCCGAGTCTAGGGCTCAGGGCTCGATTCAGTTTCGCCAATATTGGTGTTTTGGAAGGGTTTGTGTTGGTCTGGCTGGGTTGGGGTTGGTCCGATTTGGCTGGATTTGGTTTGGACTTGTGTGGTTTGGTGTTGGGAAGGTTTTCCAGTGGTTTGGCAAAAATCGATCCAGATTTGGCTGATTTTGGGGTGATTTTGCGTGTTTGCGGGGGGCGCGTGTTTGCCGCAAAAGTCGTACCCCTTCCACTGGATGGATTTGTGTAATTCTTGCTGAGATTCTTCATAATCGCTGGAACTAATGTCCCAGTGAGTTTCAAGAGGATCGAAGTAGGGGAAGTGCGAAAAAAGCACTTTTTGAGTGATGGCCTGAATCGCCATGTTATCCAATGGGCGTTTTTGGGGTGGTGGAGAAGTGGTTTTAAGGGTGTTCCACTTGCTCCAGAGGAACGGGGCTGCTGTGAGTGGTAGGGAGGGGGAATTCATGGGTGTGCAGGAAGATTGGGAGGAATCGATCGATGGGAAGGGTGTTTTTCGTGAAAGTCGAGGAAGGAAGGAGCTGCCATAGGAGCCCATGTTAAATGTGAGTGTTTACATGTTTTTGGGGTTCGATTGCAGGGTGTTCCAGGTGGTTCCAAGTGGATGTAGTTAGCTGGGATCAGAGGTGGGAAAGTCTAATTTTGTTTGCAAGTGTTTTGAAGAAAATTCATGGAGGGGAAGGGGTGTTTTGGGCCTAGTTTGAAAGTGCATTTTGGACGCGACTTTAGGCCTTATGCGAGGTCGCGGTAATGCACGTTTTTGGGGTGGTATGTTGGGGTGTTCTAGGTTTTTGGGAAGGAGTTTAGGGGTGTGGGAGCAATGTTGGGAATGTCTAGTTTCTGGGAAAAATAGCAGTTTGGTTGTAGGTGGAGGGGAAAGGGTACTTTTGGCCTGTTTTGTAAGTGTACTTTCGTGCCATTGGCTAACATTGGCTGGCCCAGAGGTCGCGGTAATGCGGTTGTTTGGGAGGGTATTTTGGGGTGTTCCCTATTTTTGGGAATGTGTTTAAGGGGTTGGGAGGTATGTTGGGAATGTCTAGTTATTGAGAAAAATAGTAGTTTGCTCGTAGGTTGAGGGGAAATGCGAATTTGGGCCTGTTTTCAAGGTGCACTTTCGTGCCATTGGCTAACATTGCCGGTACTGCGTTATTGCAGATGAAAGCCACAAGAGGGCGACTTATATGTGGATTCCAGGGTTTAGGGCTCAGGGCAAGTGTGTGGGAATTGGGATAAGGGTGGAAGGGTTGTTGTGAGTGTTTAGGGGTGAGAGTGAGGGTGGAAGGCTTGTGTTTTAGGGCTGGGGATTAGGGCTTAGGGCCAGGCTTTAGGGTTCGGGGCTCCCTGCTAGGGCTTAGGGCTGCGGGCTAGGGCTGCAGGCTCGGGGATTAGGGCTTAGGGCCAGGCTTTAGGGTTCGGGACTGGGTTTCAGGGTTTAGGGCAGGGAAGGAGGGTAGTTTGTAGGACTGGAGACTAGGGTTTAGGGTTCGTGTGTAAGACTAGGCTTTAGGGTTTAGGGCTGGGATGTTAGGGCTTAGAGCTGGGACGTAGGGCTTAGGGCTCAGGACGGGTCTTTAGGGCTCCGGACTAGGGTTTGGGGCTTGGGAATAGGGTTTAAGGCTGGGGACTAGGGTATGAGGGTAGGGTTGAGGCTTGTTTCTAGGGTTTAGGGGAGTGTGCGTCGTTGCGGTTAGGTGTTTAGGGTTCAGAGGAGTGTGTAGGGTTAGGAGGTAGGGTTGGGGAGGTGTCTAGGGTTAGGAGGTAGGGTTGGGAAGGTGTCTAGGGCTTAGGGTTGGAATTGCTAGGGTTTCCCCGAGTCTAGGGCTCAGGGCTCGATTCAGTTTCGCCAATATTGGTGTTTTGGAAGGGTTTGTGTTGGTCTGGCTGGGTTGGGGTTGGTCCGATTTGGCTGGATTTGGTTTGGACTTGTGTGGTTTGGTGTTGGGAAGGTTTTCCAGTGGTTTGGCAAAAATCGATCCAGATTTGGCTGATTTTGGGGTGATTTTGCGTGTTTGCGGGGGGCGCGTGTTTGCCGCAAAAGTCGTACCCCTTCCACTGGATGGATTTGTGTAATTCTTGCTGAGATTCTTCATAATCGCTGGAACTAATGTCCCAGTGAGTTTCAAGAGGATCGAAGTAGGGGAAGTGCGAAAAAAGCACTTTTTGAGTGATGGCCTGAATCGCCATGTTATCCAATGGGCGTTTTTGGGGTGGTGGAGAAGTGGTTTTAAGGGTGTTCCACTTGCTCCAGAGGAACGGGGCTGCTGTGAGTGGTAGGGAGGGGGAATTCATGGGTGTGCAGGAAGATTGGGAGGAATCGATCGATGGGAAGGGTGTTTTTCGTGAAAGTCGAGGAAGGAAGGAGCTGCCATAGGAGCCCATGTTAAATGTGAGTGTTTACATGTTTTTGGGGTTCGATTGCAGGGTGTTCCAGGTGGTTCCAAGTGGATGTAGTTAGCTGGGATCAGAGGTGGGAAAGTCTAATTTTGTTTGCAAGTGTTTTGAAGAAAATTCATGGAGGGGAAGGGGTGTTTTGGGCCTAGTTTGAAAGTGCATTTTGGACGCGACTTTAGGCCTTATGCGAGGTCGCGGTAATGCACGTTTTTGGGGTGGTATGTTGGGGTGTTCTAGGTTTTTGGGAAGGAGTTTAGGGGTGTGGGAGCAATGTTGGGAATGTCTAGTTTCTGGGAAAAATAGCAGTTTGGTTGTAGGTGGAGGGGAAAGGGTACTTTTGGCCTGTTTTGTAAGTGTACTTTCGTGCCATTGGCTAACATTGGCTGGCCCAGAGGTCGCGGTAATGCGGTTGTTTGGGAGGGTATTTTGGGGTGTTCCCTATTTTTGGGAATGTGTTTAAGGGGTTGGGAGGTATGTTGGGAATGTCTAGTTATTGAGAAAAATAGTAGTTTGCTCGTAGGTTGAGGGGAAATGCGAATTTGGGCCTGTTTTCAAGGTGCACTTTCGTGCCATTGGCTAACATTGCCGGTACTGCGTTATTGCAGATGAAAGCCACAAGAGGGCGACTTATATGTGGATTCCAGGGTTTAGGGCTCAGGGCAAGTGTGTGGGAATTGGGATAAGGGTGGAAGGGTTGTTGTGAGTGTTTAGGGGTGAGAGTGAGGGTGGAAGGCTTGTGTTTTAGGGCTGGGGATTAGGGCTTAGGGCCAGGCTTTAGGGTTCGGGGCTCCCTGCTAGGGCTTAGGGCTGCGGGCTAGGGCTGCAGGCTCGGGGATTAGGGCTTAGGGCCAGGCTTTAGGGTTCGGGACTGGGTTTCAGGGTTTAGGGCAGGGAAGGAGGGTAGTTTGTAGGACTGGAGACTAGGGTTTAGGGTTCGTGTGTAAGACTAGGCTTTAGGGTTTAGGGCTGGGATGTTAGGGCTTAGAGCTGGGACGTAGGGCTTAGGGCTCAGGACGGGTCTTTAGGGCTCCGGACTAGGGTTTGGGGCTTGGGAATAGGGTTTAAGGCTGGGGACTAGGGTATGAGGGTAGGGTTGAGGCTTGTTTCTAGGGTTTAGGGGAGTGTGCGTCGTTGCGGTTAGGTGTTTAGGGTTCAGAGGAGTGTGTAGGGTTAGGAGGTAGGGTTGGGGAGGTGTCTAGGGTTAGGAGGTAGGGTTGGGAAGGTGTCTAGGGCTTAGGGTTGGAATTGCTAGGGTTTCCCCGAGTCTAGGGCTCAGGGCTCGATTCAGTTTCGCCAATATTGGTGTTTTGGAAGGGTTTGTGTTGGTCTGGCTGGGTTGGGGTTGGTCCGATTTGGCTGGATTTGGTTTGGACTTGTGTGGTTTGGTGTTGGGAAGGTTTTCCAGTGGTTTGGCAAAAATCGATCCAGATTTGGCTGATTTTGGGGTGATTTTGCGTGTTTGCGGGGGGCGCGTGTTTGCCGCAAAAGTCGTACCCCTTCCACTGGATGGATTTGTGTAATTCTTGCTGAGATTCTTCATAATCGCTGGAACTAATGTCCCAGTGAGTTTCAAGAGGATCGAAGTAGGGGAAGTGCGAAAAAAGCACTTTTTGAGTGATGGCCTGAATCGCCATGTTATCCAATGGGCGTTTTTGGGGTGGTGGAGAAGTGGTTTTAAGGGTGTTCCACTTGCTCCAGAGGAACGGGGCTGCTGTGAGTGGTAGGGAGGGGGAATTCATGGGTGTGCAGGAAGATTGGGAGGAATCGATCGATGGGAAGGGTGTTTTTCGTGAAAGTCGAGGAAGGAAGGAGCTGCCATAGGAGCCCATGTTAAATGTGAGTGTTTACATGTTTTTGGGGTTCGATTGCAGGGTGTTCCAGGTGGTTCCAAGTGGATGTAGTTAGCTGGGATCAGAGGTGGGAAAGTCTAATTTTGTTTGCAAGTGTTTTGAAGAAAATTCATGGAGGGGAAGGGGTGTTTTGGGCCTAGTTTGAAAGTGCATTTTGGACGCGACTTTAGGCCTTATGCGAGGTCGCGGTAATGCACGTTTTTGGGGTGGTATGTTGGGGTGTTCTAGGTTTTTGGGAAGGAGTTTAGGGGTGTGGGAGCAATGTTGGGAATGTCTAGTTTCTGGGAAAAATAGCAGTTTGGTTGTAGGTGGAGGGGAAAGGGTACTTTTGGCCTGTTTTGTAAGTGTACTTTCGTGCCATTGGCTAACATTGGCTGGCCCAGAGGTCGCGGTAATGCGGTTGTTTGGGAGGGTATTTTGGGGTGTTCCCTATTTTTGGGAATGTGTTTAAGGGGTTGGGAGGTATGTTGGGAATGTCTAGTTATTGAGAAAAATAGTAGTTTGCTCGTAGGTTGAGGGGAAATGCGAATTTGGGCCTGTTTTCAAGGTGCACTTTCGTGCCATTGGCTAACATTGCCGGTACTGCGTTATTGCAGATGAAAGCCACAAGAGGGCGACTTATATGTGGATTCCAGGGTTTAGGGCTCAGGGCAAGTGTGTGGGAATTGGGATAAGGGTGGAAGGGTTGTTGTGAGTGTTTAGGGGTGAGAGTGAGGGTGGAAGGCTTGTGTTTTAGGGCTGGGGATTAGGGCTTAGGGCCAGGCTTTAGGGTTCGGGGCTCCCTGCTAGGGCTTAGGGCTGCGGGCTAGGGCTGCAGGCTCGGGGATTAGGGCTTAGGGCCAGGCTTTAGGGTTCGGGACTGGGTTTCAGGGTTTAGGGCAGGGAAGGAGGGTAGTTTGTAGGACTGGAGACTAGGGTTTAGGGTTCGTGTGTAAGACTAGGCTTTAGGGTTTAGGGCTGGGATGTTAGGGCTTAGAGCTGGGACGTAGGGCTTAGGGCTCAGGACGGGTCTTTAGGGCTCCGGACTAGGGTTTGGGGCTTGGGAATAGGGTTTAAGGCTGGGGACTAGGGTATGAGGGTAGGGTTGAGGCTTGTTTCTAGGGTTTAGGGGAGTGTGCGTCGTTGCGGTTAGGTGTTTAGGGTTCAGAGGAGTGTGTAGGGTTAGGAGGTAGGGTTGGGGAGGTGTCTAGGGTTAGGAGGTAGGGTTGGGAAGGTGTCTAGGGCTTAGGGTTGGAATTGCTAGGGTTTCCCCGAGTCTAGGGCTCAGGGCTCGATTCAGTTTCGCCAATATTGGTGTTTTGGAAGGGTTTGTGTTGGTCTGGCTGGGTTGGGGTTGGTCCGATTTGGCTGGATTTGGTTTGGACTTGTGTGGTTTGGTGTTGGGAAGGTTTTCCAGTGGTTTGGCAAAAATCGATCCAGATTTGGCTGATTTTGGGGTGATTTTGCGTGTTTGCGGGGGGCGCGTGTTTGCCGCAAAAGTCGTACCCCTTCCACTGGATGGATTTGTGTAATTCTTGCTGAGATTCTTCATAATCGCTGGAACTAATGTCCCAGTGAGTTTCAAGAGGATCGAAGTAGGGGAAGTGCGAAAAAAGCACTTTTTGAGTGATGGCCTGAATCGCCATGTTATCCAATGGGCGTTTTTGGGGTGGTGGAGAAGTGGTTTTAAGGGTGTTCCACTTGCTCCAGAGGAACGGGGCTGCTGTGAGTGGTAGGGAGGGGGAATTCATGGGTGTGCAGGAAGATTGGGAGGAATCGATCGATGGGAAGGGTGTTTTTCGTGAAAGTCGAGGAAGGAAGGAGCTGCCATAGGAGCCCATGTTAAATGTGAGTGTTTACATGTTTTTGGGGTTCGATTGCAGGGTGTTCCAGGTGGTTCCAAGTGGATGTAGTTAGCTGGGATCAGAGGTGGGAAAGTCTAATTTTGTTTGCAAGTGTTTTGAAGAAAATTCATGGAGGGGAAGGGGTGTTTTGGGCCTAGTTTGAAAGTGCATTTTGGACGCGACTTTAGGCCTTATGCGAGGTCGCGGTAATGCACGTTTTTGGGGTGGTATGTTGGGGTGTTCTAGGTTTTTGGGAAGGAGTTTAGGGGTGTGGGAGCAATGTTGGGAATGTCTAGTTTCTGGGAAAAATAGCAGTTTGGTTGTAGGTGGAGGGGAAAGGGTACTTTTGGCCTGTTTTGTAAGTGTACTTTCGTGCCATTGGCTAACATTGGCTGGCCCAGAGGTCGCGGTAATGCGGTTGTTTGGGAGGGTATTTTGGGGTGTTCCCTATTTTTGGGAATGTGTTTAAGGGGTTGGGAGGTATGTTGGGAATGTCTAGTTATTGAGAAAAATAGTAGTTTGCTCGTAGGTTGAGGGGAAATGCGAATTTGGGCCTGTTTTCAAGGTGCACTTTCGTGCCATTGGCTAACATTGCCGGTACTGCGTTATTGCAGATGAAAGCCACAAGAGGGCGACTTATATGTGGATTCCAGGGTTTAGGGCTCAGGGCAAGTGTGTGGGAATTGGGATAAGGGTGGAAGGGTTGTTGTGAGTGTTTAGGGGTGAGAGTGAGGGTGGAAGGCTTGTGTTTTAGGGCTGGGGATTAGGGCTTAGGGCCAGGCTTTAGGGTTCGGGGCTCCCTGCTAGGGCTTAGGGCTGCGGGCTAGGGCTGCAGGCTCGGGGATTAGGGCTTAGGGCCAGGCTTTAGGGTTCGGGACTGGGTTTCAGGGTTTAGGGCAGGGAAGGAGGGTAGTTTGTAGGACTGGAGACTAGGGTTTAGGGTTCGTGTGTAAGACTAGGCTTTAGGGTTTAGGGCTGGGATGTTAGGGCTTAGAGCTGGGACGTAGGGCTTAGGGCTCAGGACGGGTCTTTAGGGCTCCGGACTAGGGTTTGGGGCTTGGGAATAGGGTTTAAGGCTGGGGACTAGGGTATGAGGGTAGGGTTGAGGCTTGTTTCTAGGGTTTAGGGGAGTGTGCGTCGTTGCGGTTAGGTGTTTAGGGTTCAGAGGAGTGTGTAGGGTTAGGAGGTAGGGTTGGGGAGGTGTCTAGGGTTAGGAGGTAGGGTTGGGAAGGTGTCTAGGGCTTAGGGTTGGAATTGCTAGGGTTTCCCCGAGTCTAGGGCTCAGGGCTCGATTCAGTTTCGCCAATATTGGTGTTTTGGAAGGGTTTGTGTTGGTCTGGCTGGGTTGGGGTTGGTCCGATTTGGCTGGATTTGGTTTGGACTTGTGTGGTTTGGTGTTGGGAAGGTTTTCCAGTGGTTTGGCAAAAATCGATCCAGATTTGGCTGATTTTGGGGTGATTTTGCGTGTTTGCGGGGGGCGCGTGTTTGCCGCAAAAGTCGTACCCCTTCCACTGGATGGATTTGTGTAATTCTTGCTGAGATTCTTCATAATCGCTGGAACTAATGTCCCAGTGAGTTTCAAGAGGATCGAAGTAGGGGAAGTGCGAAAAAAGCACTTTTTGAGTGATGGCCTGAATCGCCATGTTATCCAATGGGCGTTTTTGGGGTGGTGGAGAAGTGGTTTTAAGGGTGTTCCACTTGCTCCAGAGGAACGGGGCTGCTGTGAGTGGTAGGGAGGGGGAATTCATGGGTGTGCAGGAAGATTGGGAGGAATCGATCGATGGGAAGGGTGTTTTTCGTGAAAGTCGAGGAAGGAAGGAGCTGCCATAGGAGCCCATGTTAAATGTGAGTGTTTACATGTTTTTGGGGTTCGATTGCAGGGTGTTCCAGGTGGTTCCAAGTGGATGTAGTTAGCTGGGATCAGAGGTGGGAAAGTCTAATTTTGTTTGCAAGTGTTTTGAAGAAAATTCATGGAGGGGAAGGGGTGTTTTGGGCCTAGTTTGAAAGTGCATTTTGGACGCGACTTTAGGCCTTATGCGAGGTCGCGGTAATGCACGTTTTTGGGGTGGTATGTTGGGGTGTTCTAGGTTTTTGGGAAGGAGTTTAGGGGTGTGGGAGCAATGTTGGGAATGTCTAGTTTCTGGGAAAAATAGCAGTTTGGTTGTAGGTGGAGGGGAAAGGGTACTTTTGGCCTGTTTTGTAAGTGTACTTTCGTGCCATTGGCTAACATTGGCTGGCCCAGAGGTCGCGGTAATGCGGTTGTTTGGGAGGGTATTTTGGGGTGTTCCCTATTTTTGGGAATGTGTTTAAGGGGTTGGGAGGTATGTTGGGAATGTCTAGTTATTGAGAAAAATAGTAGTTTGCTCGTAGGTTGAGGGGAAATGCGAATTTGGGCCTGTTTTCAAGGTGCACTTTCGTGCCATTGGCTAACATTGCCGGTACTGCGTTATTGCAGATGAAAGCCACAAGAGGGCGACTTATATGTGGATTCCAGGGTTTAGGGCTCAGGGCAAGTGTGTGGGAATTGGGATAAGGGTGGAAGGGTTGTTGTGAGTGTTTAGGGGTGAGAGTGAGGGTGGAAGGCTTGTGTTTTAGGGCTGGGGATTAGGGCTTAGGGCCAGGCTTTAGGGTTCGGGGCTCCCTGCTAGGGCTTAGGGCTGCGGGCTAGGGCTGCAGGCTCGGGGATTAGGGCTTAGGGCCAGGCTTTAGGGTTCGGGACTGGGTTTCAGGGTTTAGGGCAGGGAAGGAGGGTAGTTTGTAGGACTGGAGACTAGGGTTTAGGGTTCGTGTGTAAGACTAGGCTTTAGGGTTTAGGGCTGGGATGTTAGGGCTTAGAGCTGGGACGTAGGGCTTAGGGCTCAGGACGGGTCTTTAGGGCTCCGGACTAGGGTTTGGGGCTTGGGAATAGGGTTTAAGGCTGGGGACTAGGGTATGAGGGTAGGGTTGAGGCTTGTTTCTAGGGTTTAGGGGAGTGTGCGTCGTTGCGGTTAGGTGTTTAGGGTTCAGAGGAGTGTGTAGGGTTAGGAGGTAGGGTTGGGGAGGTGTCTAGGGTTAGGAGGTAGGGTTGGGAAGGTGTCTAGGGCTTAGGGTTGGAATTGCTAGGGTTTCCCCGAGTCTAGGGCTCAGGGCTCGATTCAGTTTCGCCAATATTGGTGTTTTGGAAGGGTTTGTGTTGGTCTGGCTGGGTTGGGGTTGGTCCGATTTGGCTGGATTTGGTTTGGACTTGTGTGGTTTGGTGTTGGGAAGGTTTTCCAGTGGTTTGGCAAAAATCGATCCAGATTTGGCTGATTTTGGGGTGATTTTGCGTGTTTGCGGGGGGCGCGTGTTTGCCGCAAAAGTCTTACCCCTTCCACTGGATGGATTTGTGTAATTCTTGCTGAGATTCTTCATAATCGCTGGAACTAATGTCCCAGTGAGTTTCAAGAGGATCGAAGTAGGGGAAGTGCGAAAAAAGCACTTTTTGAGTGATGGCCTGAATCGCCATGTTATCCAATGGGCGTTTTTGGGGTGGTGGAGAAGTGGTTTTAAGGGTGTTCCACTTGCTCCAGAGGAACGGGGCTGCTGTGAGTGGTAGGGAGGGGGAATTCATGGGTGTGCAGGAAGATTGGGAGGAATCGATCGATGGGAAGGGTGTTTTTCGTGAAAGTCGAGGAAGGAAGGAGCTGCCATAGGAGCCCATGTTAAATGTGAGTGTTTACATGTTTTTGGGGTTCGATTGCAGGGTGTTCCAGGTGGTTCCAAGTGGATGTAGTTAGCTGGGATCAGAGGTGGGAAAGTCTAATTTTGTTTGCAAGTGTTTTGAAGAAAATTCATGGAGGGGAAGGGGTGTTTTGGGCCTAGTTTGAAAGTGCATTTTGGACGCGACTTTAGGCCTTATGCGAGGTCGCGGTAATGCACGTTTTTGGGGTGGTATGTTGGGGTGTTCTAGGTTTTTGGGAAGGAGTTTAGGGGTGTGGGAGCAATGTTGGGAATGTCTAGTTTCTGGGAAAAATAGCAGTTTGGTTGTAGGTGGAGGGGAAAGGGTACTTTTGGCCTGTTTTGTAAGTGTACTTTCGTGCCATTGGCTAACATTGGCTGGCCCAGAGGTCGCGGTAATGCGGTTGTTTGGGAGGGTATTTTGGGGTGTTCCCTATTTTTGGGAATGTGTTTAAGGGGTTGGGAGGTATGTTGGGAATGTCTAGTTATTGAGAAAAATAGTAGTTTGCTCGTAGGTTGAGGGGAAATGCGAATTTGGGCCTGTTTTCAAGGTGCACTTTCGTGCCATTGGCTAACATTGCCGGTACTGCGTTATTGCAGATGAAAGCCACAAGAGGGCGACTTATATGTGGATTCCAGGGTTTAGGGCTCAGGGCAAGTGTGTGGGAATTGGGATAAGGGTGGAAGGGTTGTTGTGAGTGTTTAGGGGTGAGAGTGAGGGTGGAAGGCTTGTGTTTTAGGGCTGGGGATTAGGGCTTAGGGCCAGGCTTTAGGGTTCGGGGCTCCCTGCTAGGGCTTAGGGCTGCGGGCTAGGGCTGCAGGCTCGGGGATTAGGGCTTAGGGCCAGGCTTTAGGGTTCGGGACTGGGTTTCAGGGTTTAGGGCAGGGAAGGAGGGTAGTTTGTAGGACTGGAGACTAGGGTTTAGGGTTCGTGTGTAAGACTAGGCTTTAGGGTTTAGGGCTGGGATGTTAGGGCTTAGAGCTGGGACGTAGGGCTTAGGGCTCAGGACGGGTCTTTAGGGCTCCGGACTAGGGTTTGGGGCTTGGGAATAGGGTTTAAGGCTGGGGACTAGGGTATGAGGGTAGGGTTGAGGCTTGTTTCTAGGGTTTAGGGGAGTGTGCGTCGTTGCGGTTAGGTGTTTAGGGTTCAGAGGAGTGTGTAGGGTTAGGAGGTAGGGTTGGGGAGGTGTCTAGGGTTAGGAGGTAGGGTTGGGAAGGTGTCTAGGGCTTAGGGTTGGAATTGCTAGGGTTTCCCCGAGTCTAGGGCTCAGGGCTCGATTCAGTTTCGCCAATATTGGTGTTTTGGAAGGGTTTGTGTTGGTCTGGCTGGGTTGGGGTTGGTCCGATTTGGCTGGATTTGGTTTGGACTTGTGTGGTTTGGTGTTGGGAAGGTTTTCCAGTGGTTTGGCAAAAATCGATCCAGATTTGGCTGATTTTGGGGTGATTTTGCGTGTTTGCGGGGGGCGCGTGTTTGCCGCAAAAGTCGTACCCCTTCCACTGGATGGATTTGTGTAATTCTTGCTGAGATTCTTCATAATCGCTGGAACTAATGTCCCAGTGAGTTTCAAGAGGATCGAAGTAGGGGAAGTGCGAAAAAAGCACTTTTTGAGTGATGGCCTGAATCGCCATGTTATCCAATGGGCGTTTTTGGGGTGGTGGAGAAGTGGTTTTAAGGGTGTTCCACTTGCTCCAGAGGAACGGGGCTGCTGTGAGTGGTAGGGAGGGGGAATTCATGGGTGTGCAGGAAGATTGGGAGGAATCGATCGATGGGAAGGGTGTTTTTCGTGAAAGTCGAGGAAGGAAGGAGCTGCCATAGGAGCCCATGTTAAATGTGAGTGTTTACATGTTTTTGGGGTTCGATTGCAGGGTGTTCCAGGTGGTTCCAAGTGGATGTAGTTAGCTGGGATCAGAGGTGGGAAAGTCTAATTTTGTTTGCAAGTGTTTTGAAGAAAATTCATGGAGGGGAAGGGGTGTTTTGGGCCTAGTTTGAAAGTGCATTTTGGACGCGACTTTAGGCCTTATGCGAGGTCGCGGTAATGCACGTTTTTGGGGTGGTATGTTGGGGTGTTCTAGGTTTTTGGGAAGGAGTTTAGGGGTGTGGGAGCAATGTTGGGAATGTCTAGTTTCTGGGAAAAATAGCAGTTTGGTTGTAGGTGGAGGGGAAAGGGTACTTTTGGCCTGTTTTGTAAGTGTACTTTCGTGCCATTGGCTAACATTGGCTGGCCCAGAGGTCGCGGTAATGCGGTTGTTTGGGAGGGTATTTTGGGGTGTTCCCTATTTTTGGGAATGTGTTTAAGGGGTTGGGAGGTATGTTGGGAATGTCTAGTTATTGAGAAAAATAGTAGTTTGCTCGTAGGTTGAGGGGAAATGCGAATTTGGGCCTGTTTTCAAGGTGCACTTTCGTGCCATTGGCTAACATTGCCGGTACTGCGTTATTGCAGATGAAAGCCACAAGAGGGCGACTTATATGTGGATTCCAGGGTTTAGGGCTCAGGGCAAGTGTGTGGGAATTGGGATAAGGGTGGAAGGGTTGTTGTGAGTGTTTAGGGGTGAGAGTGAGGGTGGAAGGCTTGTGTTTTAGGGCTGGGGATTAGGGCTTAGGGCCAGGCTTTAGGGTTCGGGGCTCCCTGCTAGGGCTTAGGGCTGCGGGCTAGGGCTGCAGGCTCGGGGATTAGGGCTTAGGGCCAGGCTTTAGGGTTCGGGACTGGGTTTCAGGGTTTAGGGCAGGGAAGGAGGGTAGTTTGTAGGACTGGAGACTAGGGTTTAGGGTTCGTGTGTAAGACTAGGCTTTAGGGTTTAGGGCTGGGATGTTAGGGCTTAGAGCTGGGACGTAGGGCTTAGGGCTCAGGACGGGTCTTTAGGGCTCCGGACTAGGGTTTGGGGCTTGGGAATAGGGTTTAAGGCTGGGGACTAGGGTATGAGGGTAGGGTTGAGGCTTGTTTCTAGGGTTTAGGGGAGTGTGCGTCGTTGCGGTTAGGTGTTTAGGGTTCAGAGGAGTGTGTAGGGTTAGGAGGTAGGGTTGGGGAGGTGTCTAGGGTTAGGAGGTAGGGTTGGGAAGGTGTCTAGGGCTTAGGGTTGGAATTGCTAGGGTTTCCCCGAGTCTAGGGCTCAGGGCTCGATTCAGTTTCGCCAATATTGGTGTTTTGGAAGGGTTTGTGTTGGTCTGGCTGGGTTGGGGTTGGTCCGATTTGGCTGGATTTGGTTTGGACTTGTGTGGTTTGGTGTTGGGAAGGTTTTCCAGTGGTTTGGCAAAAATCGATCCAGATTTGGCTGATTTTGGGGTGATTTTGCGTGTTTGCGGGGGGCGCGTGTTTGCCGCAAAAGTCTTACCCCTTCCACTGGATGGATTTGTGTAATTCTTGCTGAGATTCTTCATAATCGCTGGAACTAATGTCCCAGTGAGTTTCAAGAGGATCGAAGTAGGGGAAGTGCGAAAAAAGCACTTTTTGAGTGATGGCCTGAATCGCCATGTTATCCAATGGGCGTTTTTGGGGTGGTGGAGAAGTGGTTTTAAGGGTGTTCCACTTGCTCCAGAGGAACGGGGCTGCTGTGAGTGGTAGGGAGGGGGAATTCATGGGTGTGCAGGAAGATTGGGAGGAATCGATCGATGGGAAGGGTGTTTTTCGTGAAAGTCGAGGAAGGAAGGAGCTGCCATAGGAGCCCATGTTAAATGTGAGTGTTTACATGTTTTTGGGGTTCGATTGCAGGGTGTTCCAGGTGGTTCCAAGTGGATGTAGTTAGCTGGGATCAGAGGTGGGAAAGTCTAATTTTGTTTGCAAGTGTTTTGAAGAAAATTCATGGAGGGGAAGGGGTGTTTTGGGCCTAGTTTGAAAGTGCATTTTGGACGCGACTTTAGGCCTTATGCGAGGTCGCGGTAATGCACGTTTTTGGGGTGGTATGTTGGGGTGTTCTAGGTTTTTGGGAAGGAGTTTAGGGGTGTGGGAGCAATGTTGGGAATGTCTAGTTTCTGGGAAAAATAGCAGTTTGGTTGTAGGTGGAGGGGAAAGGGTACTTTTGGCCTGTTTTGTAAGTGTACTTTCGTGCCATTGGCTAACATTGGCTGGCCCAGAGGTCGCGGTAATGCGGTTGTTTGGGAGGGTATTTTGGGGTGTTCCCTATTTTTGGGAATGTGTTTAAGGGGTTGGGAGGTATGTTGGGAATGTCTAGTTATTGAGAAAAATAGTAGTTTGCTCGTAGGTTGAGGGGAAATGCGAATTTGGGCCTGTTTTCAAGGTGCACTTTCGTGCCATTGGCTAACATTGCCGGTACTGCGTTATTGCAGATGAAAGCCACAAGAGGGCGACTTATATGTGGATTCCAGGGTTTAGGGCTCAGGGCAAGTGTGTGGGAATTGGGATAAGGGTGGAAGGGTTGTTGTGAGTGTTTAGGGGTGAGAGTGAGGGTGGAAGGCTTGTGTTTTAGGGCTGGGGATTAGGGCTTAGGGCCAGGCTTTAGGGTTCGGGGCTCCCTGCTAGGGCTTAGGGCTGCGGGCTAGGGCTGCAGGCTCGGGGATTAGGGCTTAGGGCCAGGCTTTAGGGTTCGGGACTGGGTTTCAGGGTTTAGGGCAGGGAAGGAGGGTAGTTTGTAGGACTGGAGACTAGGGTTTAGGGTTCGTGTGTAAGACTAGGCTTTAGGGTTTAGGGCTGGGATGTTAGGGCTTAGAGCTGGGACGTAGGGCTTAGGGCTCAGGACGGGTCTTTAGGGCTCCGGACTAGGGTTTGGGGCTTGGGAATAGGGTTTAAGGCTGGGGACTAGGGTATGAGGGTAGGGTTGAGGCTTGTTTCTAGGGTTTAGGGGAGTGTGCGTCGTTGCGGTTAGGTGTTTAGGGTTCAGAGGAGTGTGTAGGGTTAGGAGGTAGGGTTGGGGAGGTGTCTAGGGTTAGGAGGTAGGGTTGGGAAGGTGTCTAGGGCTTAGGGTTGGAATTGCTAGGGTTTCCCCGAGTCTAGGGCTCAGGGCTCGATTCAGTTTCGCCAATATTGGTGTTTTGGAAGGGTTTGTGTTGGTCTGGCTGGGTTGGGGTTGGTCCGATTTGGCTGGATTTGGTTTGGACTTGTGTGGTTTGGTGTTGGGAAGGTTTTCCAGTGGTTTGGCAAAAATCGATCCAGATTTGGCTGATTTTGGGGTGATTTTGCGTGTTTGCGGGGGGCGCGTGTTTGCCGCAAAAGTCGTACCCCTTCCACTGGATGGATTTGTGTAATTCTTGCTGAGATTCTTCATAATCGCTGGAACTAATGTCCCAGTGAGTTTCAAGAGGATCGAAGTAGGGGAAGTGCGAAAAAAGCACTTTTTGAGTGATGGCCTGAATCGCCATGTTATCCAATGGGCGTTTTTGGGGTGGTGGAGAAGTGGTTTTAAGGGTGTTCCACTTGCTCCAGAGGAACGGGGCTGCTGTGAGTGGTAGGGAGGGGGAATTCATGGGTGTGCAGGAAGATTGGGAGGAATCGATCGATGGGAAGGGTGTTTTTCGTGAAAGTCGAGGAAGGAAGGAGCTGCCATAGGAGCCCATGTTAAATGTGAGTGTTTACATGTTTTTGGGGTTCGATTGCAGGGTGTTCCAGGTGGTTCCAAGTGGATGTAGTTAGCTGGGATCAGAGGTGGGAAAGTCTAATTTTGTTTGCAAGTGTTTTGAAGAAAATTCATGGAGGGGAAGGGGTGTTTTGGGCCTAGTTTGAAAGTGCATTTTGGACGCGACTTTAGGCCTTATGCGAGGTCGCGGTAATGCACGTTTTTGGGGTGGTATGTTGGGGTGTTCTAGGTTTTTGGGAAGGAGTTTAGGGGTGTGGGAGCAATGTTGGGAATGTCTAGTTTCTGGGAAAAATAGCAGTTTGGTTGTAGGTGGAGGGGAAAGGGTACTTTTGGCCTGTTTTGTAAGTGTACTTTCGTGCCATTGGCTAACATTGGCTGGCCCAGAGGTCGCGGTAATGCGGTTGTTTGGGAGGGTATTTTGGGGTGTTCCCTATTTTTGGGAATGTGTTTAAGGGGTTGGGAGGTATGTTGGGAATGTCTAGTTATTGAGAAAAATAGTAGTTTGCTCGTAGGTTGAGGGGAAATGCGAATTTGGGCCTGTTTTCAAGGTGCACTTTCGTGCCATTGGCTAACATTGCCGGTACTGCGTTATTGCAGATGAAAGCCACAAGAGGGCGACTTATATGTGGATTCCAGGGTTTAGGGCTCAGGGCAAGTGTGTGGGAATTGGGATAAGGGTGGAAGGGTTGTTGTGAGTGTTTAGGGGTGAGAGTGAGGGTGGAAGGCTTGTGTTTTAGGGCTGGGGATTAGGGCTTAGGGCCAGGCTTTAGGGTTCGGGGCTCCCTGCTAGGGCTTAGGGCTGCGGGCTAGGGCTGCAGGCTCGGGGATTAGGGCTTAGGGCCAGGCTTTAGGGTTCGGGACTGGGTTTCAGGGTTTAGGGCAGGGAAGGAGGGTAGTTTGTAGGACTGGAGACTAGGGTTTAGGGTTCGTGTGTAAGACTAGGCTTTAGGGTTTAGGGCTGGGATGTTAGGGCTTAGAGCTGGGACGTAGGGCTTAGGGCTCAGGACGGGTCTTTAGGGCTCCGGACTAGGGTTTGGGGCTTGGGAATAGGGTTTAAGGCTGGGGACTAGGGTATGAGGGTAGGGTTGAGGCTTGTTTCTAGGGTTTAGGGGAGTGTGCGTCGTTGCGGTTAGGTGTTTAGGGTTCAGAGGAGTGTGTAGGGTTAGGAGGTAGGGTTGGGGAGGTGTCTAGGGTTAGGAGGTAGGGTTGGGAAGGTGTCTAGGGCTTAGGGTTGGAATTGCTAGGGTTTCCCCGAGTCTAGGGCTCAGGGCTCGATTCAGTTTCGCCAATATTGGTGTTTTGGAAGGGTTTGTGTTGGTCTGGCTGGGTTGGGGTTGGTCCGATTTGGCTGGATTTGGTTTGGACTTGTGTGGTTTGGTGTTGGGAAGGTTTTCCAGTGGTTTGGCAAAAATCGATCCAGATTTGGCTGATTTTGGGGTGATTTTGCGTGTTTGCGGGGGGCGCGTGTTTGCCGCAAAAGTCGTACCCCTTCCACTGGATGGATTTGTGTAATTCTTGCTGAGATTCTTCATAATCGCTGGAACTAATGTCCCAGTGAGTTTCAAGAGGATCGAAGTAGGGGAAGTGCGAAAAAAGCACTTTTTGAGTGATGGCCTGAATCGCCATGTTATCCAATGGGCGTTTTTGGGGTGGTGGAGAAGTGGTTTTAAGGGTGTTCCACTTGCTCCAGAGGAACGGGGCTGCTGTGAGTGGTAGGGAGGGGGAATTCATGGGTGTGCAGGAAGATTGGGAGGAATCGATCGATGGGAAGGGTGTTTTTCGTGAAAGTCGAGGAAGGAAGGAGCTGCCATAGGAGCCCATGTTAAATGTGAGTGTTTACATGTTTTTGGGGTTCGATTGCAGGGTGTTCCAGGTGGTTCCAAGTGGATGTAGTTAGCTGGGATCAGAGGTGGGAAAGTCTAATTTTGTTTGCAAGTGTTTTGAAGAAAATTCATGGAGGGGAAGGGGTGTTTTGGGCCTAGTTTGAAAGTGCATTTTGGACGCGACTTTAGGCCTTATGCGAGGTCGCGGTAATGCACGTTTTTGGGGTGGTATGTTGGGGTGTTCTAGGTTTTTGGGAAGGAGTTTAGGGGTGTGGGAGCAATGTTGGGAATGTCTAGTTTCTGGGAAAAATAGCAGTTTGGTTGTAGGTGGAGGGGAAAGGGTACTTTTGGCCTGTTTTGTAAGTGTACTTTCGTGCCATTGGCTAACATTGGCTGGCCCAGAGGTCGCGGTAATGCGGTTGTTTGGGAGGGTATTTTGGGGTGTTCCCTATTTTTGGGAATGTGTTTAAGGGGTTGGGAGGTATGTTGGGAATGTCTAGTTATTGAGAAAAATAGTAGTTTGCTCGTAGGTTGAGGGGAAATGCGAATTTGGGCCTGTTTTCAAGGTGCACTTTCGTGCCATTGGCTAACATTGCCGGTACTGCGTTATTGCAGATGAAAGCCACAAGAGGGCGACTTATATGTGGATTCCAGGGTTTAGGGCTCAGGGCAAGTGTGTGGGAATTGGGATAAGGGTGGAAGGGTTGTTGTGAGTGTTTAGGGGTGAGAGTGAGGGTGGAAGGCTTGTGTTTTAGGGCTGGGGATTAGGGCTTAGGGCCAGGCTTTAGGGTTCGGGGCTCCCTGCTAGGGCTTAGGGCTGCGGGCTAGGGCTGCAGGCTCGGGGATTAGGGCTTAGGGCCAGGCTTTAGGGTTCGGGACTGGGTTTCAGGGTTTAGGGCAGGGAAGGAGGGTAGTTTGTAGGACTGGAGACTAGGGTTTAGGGTTCGTGTGTAAGACTAGGCTTTAGGGTTTAGGGCTGGGATGTTAGGGCTTAGAGCTGGGACGTAGGGCTTAGGGCTCAGGACGGGTCTTTAGGGCTCCGGACTAGGGTTTGGGGCTTGGGAATAGGGTTTAAGGCTGGGGACTAGGGTATGAGGGTAGGGTTGAGGCTTGTTTCTAGGGTTTAGGGGAGTGTGCGTCGTTGCGGTTAGGTGTTTAGGGTTCAGAGGAGTGTGTAGGGTTAGGAGGTAGGGTTGGGGAGGTGTCTAGGGTTAGGAGGTAGGGTTGGGAAGGTGTCTAGGGCTTAGGGTTGGAATTGCTAGGGTTTCCCCGAGTCTAGGGCTCAGGGCTCGATTCAGTTTCGCCAATATTGGTGTTTTGGAAGGGTTTGTGTTGGTCTGGCTGGGTTGGGGTTGGTCCGATTTGGCTGGATTTGGTTTGGACTTGTGTGGTTTGGTGTTGGGAAGGTTTTCCAGTGGTTTGGCAAAAATCGATCCAGATTTGGCTGATTTTGGGGTGATTTTGCGTGTTTGCGGGGGGCGCGTGTTTGCCGCAAAAGTCGTACCCCTTCCACTGGATGGATTTGTGTAATTCTTGCTGAGATTCTTCATAATCGCTGGAACTAATGTCCCAGTGAGTTTCAAGAGGATCGAAGTAGGGGAAGTGCGAAAAAAGCACTTTTTGAGTGATGGCCTGAATCGCCATGTTATCCAATGGGCGTTTTTGGGGTGGTGGAGAAGTGGTTTTAAGGGTGTTCCACTTGCTCCAGAGGAACGGGGCTGCTGTGAGTGGTAGGGAGGGGGAATTCATGGGTGTGCAGGAAGATTGGGAGGAATCGATCGATGGGAAGGGTGTTTTTCGTGAAAGTCGAGGAAGGAAGGAGCTGCCATAGGAGCCCATGTTAAATGTGAGTGTTTACATGTTTTTGGGGTTCGATTGCAGGGTGTTCCAGGTGGTTCCAAGTGGATGTAGTTAGCTGGGATCAGAGGTGGGAAAGTCTAATTTTGTTTGCAAGTGTTTTGAAGAAAATTCATGGAGGGGAAGGGGTGTTTTGGGCCTAGTTTGAAAGTGCATTTTGGACGCGACTTTAGGCCTTATGCGAGGTCGCGGTAATGCACGTTTTTGGGGTGGTATGTTGGGGTGTTCTAGGTTTTTGGGAAGGAGTTTAGGGGTGTGGGAGCAATGTTGGGAATGTCTAGTTTCTGGGAAAAATAGCAGTTTGGTTGTAGGTGGAGGGGAAAGGGTACTTTTGGCCTGTTTTGTAAGTGTACTTTCGTGCCATTGGCTAACATTGGCTGGCCCAGAGGTCGCGGTAATGCGGTTGTTTGGGAGGGTATTTTGGGGTGTTCCCTATTTTTGGGAATGTGTTTAAGGGGTTGGGAGGTATGTTGGGAATGTCTAGTTATTGAGAAAAATAGTAGTTTGCTCGTAGGTTGAGGGGAAATGCGAATTTGGGCCTGTTTTCAAGGTGCACTTTCGTGCCATTGGCTAACATTGCCGGTACTGCGTTATTGCAGATGAAAGCCACAAGAGGGCGACTTATATGTGGATTCCAGGGTTTAGGGCTCAGGGCAAGTGTGTGGGAATTGGGATAAGGGTGGAAGGGTTGTTGTGAGTGTTTAGGGGTGAGAGTGAGGGTGGAAGGCTTGTGTTTTAGGGCTGGGGATTAGGGCTTAGGGCCAGGCTTTAGGGTTCGGGGCTCCCTGCTAGGGCTTAGGGCTGCGGGCTAGGGCTGCAGGCTCGGGGATTAGGGCTTAGGGCCAGGCTTTAGGGTTCGGGACTGGGTTTCAGGGTTTAGGGCAGGGAAGGAGGGTAGTTTGTAGGACTGGAGACTAGGGTTTAGGGTTCGTGTGTAAGACTAGGCTTTAGGGTTTAGGGCTGGGATGTTAGGGCTTAGAGCTGGGACGTAGGGCTTAGGGCTCAGGACGGGTCTTTAGGGCTCCGGACTAGGGTTTGGGGCTTGGGAATAGGGTTTAAGGCTGGGGACTAGGGTATGAGGGTAGGGTTGAGGCTTGTTTCTAGGGTTTAGGGGAGTGTGCGTCGTTGCGGTTAGGTGTTTAGGGTTCAGAGGAGTGTGTAGGGTTAGGAGGTAGGGTTGGGGAGGTGTCTAGGGTTAGGAGGTAGGGTTGGGAAGGTGTCTAGGGCTTAGGGTTGGAATTGCTAGGGTTTCCCCGAGTCTAGGGCTCAGGGCTCGATTCAGTTTCGCCAATATTGGTGTTTTGGAAGGGTTTGTGTTGGTCTGGCTGGGTTGGGGTTGGTCCGATTTGGCTGGATTTGGTTTGGACTTGTGTGGTTTGGTGTTGGGAAGGTTTTCCAGTGGTTTGGCAAAAATCGATCCAGATTTGGCTGATTTTGGGGTGATTTTGCGTGTTTGCGGGGGGCGCGTGTTTGCCGCAAAAGTCGTACCCCTTCCACTGGATGGATTTGTGTAATTCTTGCTGAGATTCTTCATAATCGCTGGAACTAATGTCCCAGTGAGTTTCAAGAGGATCGAAGTAGGGGAAGTGCGAAAAAAGCACTTTTTGAGTGATGGCCTGAATCGCCATGTTATCCAATGGGCGTTTTTGGGGTGGTGGAGAAGTGGTTTTAAGGGTGTTCCACTTGCTCCAGAGGAACGGGGCTGCTGTGAGTGGTAGGGAGGGGGAATTCATGGGTGTGCAGGAAGATTGGGAGGAATCGATCGATGGGAAGGGTGTTTTTCGTGAAAGTCGAGGAAGGAAGGAGCTGCCATAGGAGCCCATGTTAAATGTGAGTGTTTACATGTTTTTGGGGTTCGATTGCAGGGTGTTCCAGGTGGTTCCAAGTGGATGTAGTTAGCTGGGATCAGAGGTGGGAAAGTCTAATTTTGTTTGCAAGTGTTTTGAAGAAAATTCATGGAGGGGAAGGGGTGTTTTGGGCCTAGTTTGAAAGTGCATTTTGGACGCGACTTTAGGCCTTATGCGAGGTCGCGGTAATGCACGTTTTTGGGGTGGTATGTTGGGGTGTTCTAGGTTTTTGGGAAGGAGTTTAGGGGTGTGGGAGCAATGTTGGGAATGTCTAGTTTCTGGGAAAAATAGCAGTTTGGTTGTAGGTGGAGGGGAAAGGGTACTTTTGGCCTGTTTTGTAAGTGTACTTTCGTGCCATTGGCTAACATTGGCTGGCCCAGAGGTCGCGGTAATGCGGTTGTTTGGGAGGGTATTTTGGGGTGTTCCCTATTTTTGGGAATGTGTTTAAGGGGTTGGGAGGTATGTTGGGAATGTCTAGTTATTGAGAAAAATAGTAGTTTGCTCGTAGGTTGAGGGGAAATGCGAATTTGGGCCTGTTTTCAAGGTGCACTTTCGTGCCATTGGCTAACATTGCCGGTACTGCGTTATTGCAGATGAAAGCCACAAGAGGGCGACTTATATGTGGATTCCAGGGTTTAGGGCTCAGGGCAAGTGTGTGGGAATTGGGATAAGGGTGGAAGGGTTGTTGTGAGTGTTTAGGGGTGAGAGTGAGGGTGGAAGGCTTGTGTTTTAGGGCTGGGGATTAGGGCTTAGGGCCAGGCTTTAGGGTTCGGGGCTCCCTGCTAGGGCTTAGGGCTGCGGGCTAGGGCTGCAGGCTCGGGGATTAGGGCTTAGGGCCAGGCTTTAGGGTTCGGGACTGGGTTTCAGGGTTTAGGGCAGGGAAGGAGGGTAGTTTGTAGGACTGGAGACTAGGGTTTAGGGTTCGTGTGTAAGACTAGGCTTTAGGGTTTAGGGCTGGGATGTTAGGGCTTAGAGCTGGGACGTAGGGCTTAGGGCTCAGGACGGGTCTTTAGGGCTCCGGACTAGGGTTTGGGGCTTGGGAATAGGGTTTAAGGCTGGGGACTAGGGTATGAGGGTAGGGTTGAGGCTTGTTTCTAGGGTTTAGGGGAGTGTGCGTCGTTGCGGTTAGGTGTTTAGGGTTCAGAGGAGTGTGTAGGGTTAGGAGGTAGGGTTGGGGAGGTGTCTAGGGTTAGGAGGTAGGGTTGGGAAGGTGTCTAGGGCTTAGGGTTGGAATTGCTAGGGTTTCCCCGAGTCTAGGGCTCAGGGCTCGATTCAGTTTCGCCAATATTGGTGTTTTGGAAGGGTTTGTGTTGGTCTGGCTGGGTTGGGGTTGGTCCGATTTGGCTGGATTTGGTTTGGACTTGTGTGGTTTGGTGTTGGGAAGGTTTTCCAGTGGTTTGGCAAAAATCGATCCAGATTTGGCTGATTTTGGGGTGATTTTGCGTGTTTGCGGGGGGCGCGTGTTTGCCGCAAAAGTCGTACCCCTTCCACTGGATGGATTTGTGTAATTCTTGCTGAGATTCTTCATAATCGCTGGAACTAATGTCCCAGTGAGTTTCAAGAGGATCGAAGTAGGGGAAGTGCGAAAAAAGCACTTTTTGAGTGATGGCCTGAATCGCCATGTTATCCAATGGGCGTTTTTGGGGTGGTGGAGAAGTGGTTTTAAGGGTGTTCCACTTGCTCCAGAGGAACGGGGCTGCTGTGAGTGGTAGGGAGGGGGAATTCATGGGTGTGCAGGAAGATTGGGAGGAATCGATCGATGGGAAGGGTGTTTTTCGTGAAAGTCGAGGAAGGAAGGAGCTGCCATAGGAGCCCATGTTAAATGTGAGTGTTTACATGTTTTTGGGGTTCGATTGCAGGGTGTTCCAGGTGGTTCCAAGTGGATGTAGTTAGCTGGGATCAGAGGTGGGAAAGTCTAATTTTGTTTGCAAGTGTTTTGAAGAAAATTCATGGAGGGGAAGGGGTGTTTTGGGCCTAGTTTGAAAGTGCATTTTGGACGCGACTTTAGGCCTTATGCGAGGTCGCGGTAATGCACGTTTTTGGGGTGGTATGTTGGGGTGTTCTAGGTTTTTGGGAAGGAGTTTAGGGGTGTGGGAGCAATGTTGGGAATGTCTAGTTTCTGGGAAAAATAGCAGTTTGGTTGTAGGTGGAGGGGAAAGGGTACTTTTGGCCTGTTTTGTAAGTGTACTTTCGTGCCATTGGCTAACATTGGCTGGCCCAGAGGTCGCGGTAATGCGGTTGTTTGGGAGGGTATTTTGGGGTGTTCCCTATTTTTGGGAATGTGTTTAAGGGGTTGGGAGGTATGTTGGGAATGTCTAGTTATTGAGAAAAATAGTAGTTTGCTCGTAGGTTGAGGGGAAATGCGAATTTGGGCCTGTTTTCAAGGTGCACTTTCGTGCCATTGGCTAACATTGCCGGTACTGCGTTATTGCAGATGAAAGCCACAAGAGGGCGACTTATATGTGGATTCCAGGGTTTAGGGCTCAGGGCAAGTGTGTGGGAATTGGGATAAGGGTGGAAGGGTTGTTGTGAGTGTTTAGGGGTGAGAGTGAGGGTGGAAGGCTTGTGTTTTAGGGCTGGGGATTAGGGCTTAGGGCCAGGCTTTAGGGTTCGGGGCTCCCTGCTAGGGCTTAGGGCTGCGGGCTAGGGCTGCAGGCTCGGGGATTAGGGCTTAGGGCCAGGCTTTAGGGTTCGGGACTGGGTTTCAGGGTTTAGGGCAGGGAAGGAGGGTAGTTTGTAGGACTGGAGACTAGGGTTTAGGGTTCGTGTGTAAGACTAGGCTTTAGGGTTTAGGGCTGGGATGTTAGGGCTTAGAGCTGGGACGTAGGGCTTAGGGCTCAGGACGGGTCTTTAGGGCTCCGGACTAGGGTTTGGGGCTTGGGAATAGGGTTTAAGGCTGGGGACTAGGGTATGAGGGTAGGGTTGAGGCTTGTTTCTAGGGTTTAGGGGAGTGTGCGTCGTTGCGGTTAGGTGTTTAGGGTTCAGAGGAGTGTGTAGGGTTAGGAGGTAGGGTTGGGGAGGTGTCTAGGGTTAGGAGGTAGGGTTGGGAAGGTGTCTAGGGCTTAGGGTTGGAATTGCTAGGGTTTCCCCGAGTCTAGGGCTCAGGGCTCGATTCAGTTTCGCCAATATTGGTGTTTTGGAAGGGTTTGTGTTGGTCTGGCTGGGTTGGGGTTGGTCCGATTTGGCTGGATTTGGTTTGGACTTGTGTGGTTTGGTGTTGGGAAGGTTTTCCAGTGGTTTGGCAAAAATCGATCCAGATTTGGCTGATTTTGGGGTGATTTTGCGTGTTTGCGGGGGGCGCGTGTTTGCCGCAAAAGTCGTACCCCTTCCACTGGATGGATTTGTGTAATTCTTGCTGAGATTCTTCATAATCGCTGGAACTAATGTCCCAGTGAGTTTCAAGAGGATCGAAGTAGGGGAAGTGCGAAAAAAGCACTTTTTGAGTGATGGCCTGAATCGCCATGTTATCCAATGGGCGTTTTTGGGGTGGTGGAGAAGTGGTTTTAAGGGTGTTCCACTTGCTCCAGAGGAACGGGGCTGCTGTGAGTGGTAGGGAGGGGGAATTCATGGGTGTGCAGGAAGATTGGGAGGAATCGATCGATGGGAAGGGTGTTTTTCGTGAAAGTCGAGGAAGGAAGGAGCTGCCATAGGAGCCCATGTTAAATGTGAGTGTTTACATGTTTTTGGGGTTCGATTGCAGGGTGTTCCAGGTGGTTCCAAGTGGATGTAGTTAGCTGGGATCAGAGGTGGGAAAGTCTAATTTTGTTTGCAAGTGTTTTGAAGAAAATTCATGGAGGGGAAGGGGTGTTTTGGGCCTAGTTTGAAAGTGCATTTTGGACGCGACTTTAGGCCTTATGCGAGGTCGCGGTAATGCACGTTTTTGGGGTGGTATGTTGGGGTGTTCTAGGTTTTTGGGAAGGAGTTTAGGGGTGTGGGAGCAATGTTGGGAATGTCTAGTTTCTGGGAAAAATAGCAGTTTGGTTGTAGGTGGAGGGGAAAGGGTACTTTTGGCCTGTTTTGTAAGTGTACTTTCGTGCCATTGGCTAACATTGGCTGGCCCAGAGGTCGCGGTAATGCGGTTGTTTGGGAGGGTATTTTGGGGTGTTCCCTATTTTTGGGAATGTGTTTAAGGGGTTGGGAGGTATGTTGGGAATGTCTAGTTATTGAGAAAAATAGTAGTTTGCTCGTAGGTTGAGGGGAAATGCGAATTTGGGCCTGTTTTCAAGGTGCACTTTCGTGCCATTGGCTAACATTGCCGGTACTGCGTTATTGCAGATGAAAGCCACAAGAGGGCGACTTATATGTGGATTCCAGGGTTTAGGGCTCAGGGCAAGTGTGTGGGAATTGGGATAAGGGTGGAAGGGTTGTTGTGAGTGTTTAGGGGTGAGAGTGAGGGTGGAAGGCTTGTGTTTTAGGGCTGGGGATTAGGGCTTAG
>NW_028187329.1:46431-76300 GCF_964204655.1 Triturus cristatus
AGGGCCAGGCTTTAGGGTTCGGGACTGGGTTTCAGGGTTTAGGGCAGGGAAGGAGGGTAGTTTGTAGGACTGGAGACTAGGGTTTAGGGTTCGTGTGTAAGACTAGGCTTTAGGGTTTAGGGCTGGGATGTTAGGGCTTAGAGCTGGGACGTAGGGCTTAGGGCTCAGGACGGGTCTTTAGGGCTCCGGACTAGGGTTTGGGGCTTGGGAATAGGGTTTAAGGCTGGGGACTAGGGTATGAGGGTAGGGTTGAGGCTTGTTTCTAGGGTTTAGGGGAGTGTGCGTCGTTGCGGTTAGGTGTTTAGGGTTCAGAGGAGTGTGTAGGGTTAGGAGGTAGGGTTGGGGAGGTGTCTAGGGTTAGGAGGTAGGGTTGGGAAGGTGTCTAGGGCTTAGGGTTGGAATTGCTAGGGTTTCCCCGAGTCTAGGGCTCAGGGCTCGATTCAGTTTCGCCAATATTGGTGTTTTGGAAGGGTTTGTGTTGGTCTGGCTGGGTTGGGGTTGGTCCGATTTGGCTGGATTTGGTTTGGACTTGTGTGGTTTGGTGTTGGGAAGGTTTTCCAGTGGTTTGGCAAAAATCGATCCAGATTTGGCTGATTTTGGGGTGATTTTGCGTGTTTGCGGGGGGCGCGTGTTTGCCGCAAAAGTCGTACCCCTTCCACTGGATGGATTTGTGTAATTCTTGCTGAGATTCTTCATAATCGCTGGAACTAATGTCCCAGTGAGTTTCAAGAGGATCGAAGTAGGGGAAGTGCGAAAAAAGCACTTTTTGAGTGATGGCCTGAATCGCCATGTTATCCAATGGGCGTTTTTGGGGTGGTGGAGAAGTGGTTTTAAGGGTGTTCCACTTGCTCCAGAGGAACGGGGCTGCTGTGAGTGGTAGGGAGGGGGAATTCATGGGTGTGCAGGAAGATTGGGAGGAATCGATCGATGGGAAGGGTGTTTTTCGTGAAAGTCGAGGAAGGAAGGAGCTGCCATAGGAGCCCATGTTAAATGTGAGTGTTTACATGTTTTTGGGGTTCGATTGCAGGGTGTTCCAGGTGGTTCCAAGTGGATGTAGTTAGCTGGGATCAGAGGTGGGAAAGTCTAATTTTGTTTGCAAGTGTTTTGAAGAAAATTCATGGAGGGGAAGGGGTGTTTTGGGCCTAGTTTGAAAGTGCATTTTGGACGCGACTTTAGGCCTTATGCGAGGTCGCGGTAATGCACGTTTTTGGGGTGGTATGTTGGGGTGTTCTAGGTTTTTGGGAAGGAGTTTAGGGGTGTGGGAGCAATGTTGGGAATGTCTAGTTTCTGGGAAAAATAGCAGTTTGGTTGTAGGTGGAGGGGAAAGGGTACTTTTGGCCTGTTTTGTAAGTGTACTTTCGTGCCATTGGCTAACATTGGCTGGCCCAGAGGTCGCGGTAATGCGGTTGTTTGGGAGGGTATTTTGGGGTGTTCCCTATTTTTGGGAATGTGTTTAAGGGGTTGGGAGGTATGTTGGGAATGTCTAGTTATTGAGAAAAATAGTAGTTTGCTCGTAGGTTGAGGGGAAATGCGAATTTGGGCCTGTTTTCAAGGTGCACTTTCGTGCCATTGGCTAACATTGCCGGTACTGCGTTATTGCAGATGAAAGCCACAAGAGGGCGACTTATATGTGGATTCCAGGGTTTAGGGCTCAGGGCAAGTGTGTGGGAATTGGGATAAGGGTGGAAGGGTTGTTGTGAGTGTTTAGGGGTGAGAGTGAGGGTGGAAGGCTTGTGTTTTAGGGCTGGGGATTAGGGCTTAGGGCCAGGCTTTAGGGTTCGGGGCTCCCTGCTAGGGCTTAGGGCTGCGGGCTAGGGCTGCAGGCTCGGGGATTAGGGCTTAGGGCCAGGCTTTAGGGTTCGGGACTGGGTTTCAGGGTTTAGGGCAGGGAAGGAGGGTAGTTTGTAGGACTGGAGACTAGGGTTTAGGGTTCGTGTGTAAGACTAGGCTTTAGGGTTTAGGGCTGGGATGTTAGGGCTTAGAGCTGGGACGTAGGGCTTAGGGCTCAGGACGGGTCTTTAGGGCTCCGGACTAGGGTTTGGGGCTTGGGAATAGGGTTTAAGGCTGGGGACTAGGGTATGAGGGTAGGGTTGAGGCTTGTTTCTAGGGTTTAGGGGAGTGTGCGTCGTTGCGGTTAGGTGTTTAGGGTTCAGAGGAGTGTGTAGGGTTAGGAGGTAGGGTTGGGGAGGTGTCTAGGGTTAGGAGGTAGGGTTGGGAAGGTGTCTAGGGCTTAGGGTTGGAATTGCTAGGGTTTCCCCGAGTCTAGGGCTCAGGGCTCGATTCAGTTTCGCCAATATTGGTGTTTTGGAAGGGTTTGTGTTGGTCTGGCTGGGTTGGGGTTGGTCCGATTTGGCTGGATTTGGTTTGGACTTGTGTGGTTTGGTGTTGGGAAGGTTTTCCAGTGGTTTGGCAAAAATCGATCCAGATTTGGCTGATTTTGGGGTGATTTTGCGTGTTTGCGGGGGGCGCGTGTTTGCCGCAAAAGTCGTACCCCTTCCACTGGATGGATTTGTGTAATTCTTGCTGAGATTCTTCATAATCGCTGGAACTAATGTCCCAGTGAGTTTCAAGAGGATCGAAGTAGGGGAAGTGCGAAAAAAGCACTTTTTGAGTGATGGCCTGAATCGCCATGTTATCCAATGGGCGTTTTTGGGGTGGTGGAGAAGTGGTTTTAAGGGTGTTCCACTTGCTCCAGAGGAACGGGGCTGCTGTGAGTGGTAGGGAGGGGGAATTCATGGGTGTGCAGGAAGATTGGGAGGAATCGATCGATGGGAAGGGTGTTTTTCGTGAAAGTCGAGGAAGGAAGGAGCTGCCATAGGAGCCCATGTTAAATGTGAGTGTTTACATGTTTTTGGGGTTCGATTGCAGGGTGTTCCAGGTGGTTCCAAGTGGATGTAGTTAGCTGGGATCAGAGGTGGGAAAGTCTAATTTTGTTTGCAAGTGTTTTGAAGAAAATTCATGGAGGGGAAGGGGTGTTTTGGGCCTAGTTTGAAAGTGCATTTTGGACGCGACTTTAGGCCTTATGCGAGGTCGCGGTAATGCACGTTTTTGGGGTGGTATGTTGGGGTGTTCTAGGTTTTTGGGAAGGAGTTTAGGGGTGTGGGAGCAATGTTGGGAATGTCTAGTTTCTGGGAAAAATAGCAGTTTGGTTGTAGGTGGAGGGGAAAGGGTACTTTTGGCCTGTTTTGTAAGTGTACTTTCGTGCCATTGGCTAACATTGGCTGGCCCAGAGGTCGCGGTAATGCGGTTGTTTGGGAGGGTATTTTGGGGTGTTCCCTATTTTTGGGAATGTGTTTAAGGGGTTGGGAGGTATGTTGGGAATGTCTAGTTATTGAGAAAAATAGTAGTTTGCTCGTAGGTTGAGGGGAAATGCGAATTTGGGCCTGTTTTCAAGGTGCACTTTCGTGCCATTGGCTAACATTGCCGGTACTGCGTTATTGCAGATGAAAGCCACAAGAGGGCGACTTATATGTGGATTCCAGGGTTTAGGGCTCAGGGCAAGTGTGTGGGAATTGGGATAAGGGTGGAAGGGTTGTTGTGAGTGTTTAGGGGTGAGAGTGAGGGTGGAAGGCTTGTGTTTTAGGGCTGGGGATTAGGGCTTAGGGCCAGGCTTTAGGGTTCGGGGCTCCCTGCTAGGGCTTAGGGCTGCGGGCTAGGGCTGCAGGCTCGGGGATTAGGGCTTAGGGCCAGGCTTTAGGGTTCGGGACTGGGTTTCAGGGTTTAGGGCAGGGAAGGAGGGTAGTTTGTAGGACTGGAGACTAGGGTTTAGGGTTCGTGTGTAAGACTAGGCTTTAGGGTTTAGGGCTGGGATGTTAGGGCTTAGAGCTGGGACGTAGGGCTTAGGGCTCAGGACGGGTCTTTAGGGCTCCGGACTAGGGTTTGGGGCTTGGGAATAGGGTTTAAGGCTGGGGACTAGGGTATGAGGGTAGGGTTGAGGCTTGTTTCTAGGGTTTAGGGGAGTGTGCGTCGTTGCGGTTAGGTGTTTAGGGTTCAGAGGAGTGTGTAGGGTTAGGAGGTAGGGTTGGGGAGGTGTCTAGGGTTAGGAGGTAGGGTTGGGAAGGTGTCTAGGGCTTAGGGTTGGAATTGCTAGGGTTTCCCCGAGTCTAGGGCTCAGGGCTCGATTCAGTTTCGCCAATATTGGTGTTTTGGAAGGGTTTGTGTTGGTCTGGCTGGGTTGGGGTTGGTCCGATTTGGCTGGATTTGGTTTGGACTTGTGTGGTTTGGTGTTGGGAAGGTTTTCCAGTGGTTTGGCAAAAATCGATCCAGATTTGGCTGATTTTGGGGTGATTTTGCGTGTTTGCGGGGGGCGCGTGTTTGCCGCAAAAGTCGTACCCCTTCCACTGGATGGATTTGTGTAATTCTTGCTGAGATTCTTCATAATCGCTGGAACTAATGTCCCAGTGAGTTTCAAGAGGATCGAAGTAGGGGAAGTGCGAAAAAAGCACTTTTTGAGTGATGGCCTGAATCGCCATGTTATCCAATGGGCGTTTTTGGGGTGGTGGAGAAGTGGTTTTAAGGGTGTTCCACTTGCTCCAGAGGAACGGGGCTGCTGTGAGTGGTAGGGAGGGGGAATTCATGGGTGTGCAGGAAGATTGGGAGGAATCGATCGATGGGAAGGGTGTTTTTCGTGAAAGTCGAGGAAGGAAGGAGCTGCCATAGGAGCCCATGTTAAATGTGAGTGTTTACATGTTTTTGGGGTTCGATTGCAGGGTGTTCCAGGTGGTTCCAAGTGGATGTAGTTAGCTGGGATCAGAGGTGGGAAAGTCTAATTTTGTTTGCAAGTGTTTTGAAGAAAATTCATGGAGGGGAAGGGGTGTTTTGGGCCTAGTTTGAAAGTGCATTTTGGACGCGACTTTAGGCCTTATGCGAGGTCGCGGTAATGCACGTTTTTGGGGTGGTATGTTGGGGTGTTCTAGGTTTTTGGGAAGGAGTTTAGGGGTGTGGGAGCAATGTTGGGAATGTCTAGTTTCTGGGAAAAATAGCAGTTTGGTTGTAGGTGGAGGGGAAAGGGTACTTTTGGCCTGTTTTGTAAGTGTACTTTCGTGCCATTGGCTAACATTGGCTGGCCCAGAGGTCGCGGTAATGCGGTTGTTTGGGAGGGTATTTTGGGGTGTTCCCTATTTTTGGGAATGTGTTTAAGGGGTTGGGAGGTATGTTGGGAATGTCTAGTTATTGAGAAAAATAGTAGTTTGCTCGTAGGTTGAGGGGAAATGCGAATTTGGGCCTGTTTTCAAGGTGCACTTTCGTGCCATTGGCTAACATTGCCGGTACTGCGTTATTGCAGATGAAAGCCACAAGAGGGCGACTTATATGTGGATTCCAGGGTTTAGGGCTCAGGGCAAGTGTGTGGGAATTGGGATAAGGGTGGAAGGGTTGTTGTGAGTGTTTAGGGGTGAGAGTGAGGGTGGAAGGCTTGTGTTTTAGGGCTGGGGATTAGGGCTTAGGGCCAGGCTTTAGGGTTCGGGGCTCCCTGCTAGGGCTTAGGGCTGCGGGCTAGGGCTGCAGGCTCGGGGATTAGGGCTTAGGGCCAGGCTTTAGGGTTCGGGACTGGGTTTCAGGGTTTAGGGCAGGGAAGGAGGGTAGTTTGTAGGACTGGAGACTAGGGTTTAGGGTTCGTGTGTAAGACTAGGCTTTAGGGTTTAGGGCTGGGATGTTAGGGCTTAGAGCTGGGACGTAGGGCTTAGGGCTCAGGACGGGTCTTTAGGGCTCCGGACTAGGGTTTGGGGCTTGGGAATAGGGTTTAAGGCTGGGGACTAGGGTATGAGGGTAGGGTTGAGGCTTGTTTCTAGGGTTTAGGGGAGTGTGCGTCGTTGCGGTTAGGTGTTTAGGGTTCAGAGGAGTGTGTAGGGTTAGGAGGTAGGGTTGGGGAGGTGTCTAGGGTTAGGAGGTAGGGTTGGGAAGGTGTCTAGGGCTTAGGGTTGGAATTGCTAGGGTTTCCCCGAGTCTAGGGCTCAGGGCTCGATTCAGTTTCGCCAATATTGGTGTTTTGGAAGGGTTTGTGTTGGTCTGGCTGGGTTGGGGTTGGTCCGATTTGGCTGGATTTGGTTTGGACTTGTGTGGTTTGGTGTTGGGAAGGTTTTCCAGTGGTTTGGCAAAAATCGATCCAGATTTGGCTGATTTTGGGGTGATTTTGCGTGTTTGCGGGGGGCGCGTGTTTGCCGCAAAAGTCGTACCCCTTCCACTGGATGGATTTGTGTAATTCTTGCTGAGATTCTTCATAATCGCTGGAACTAATGTCCCAGTGAGTTTCAAGAGGATCGAAGTAGGGGAAGTGCGAAAAAAGCACTTTTTGAGTGATGGCCTGAATCGCCATGTTATCCAATGGGCGTTTTTGGGGTGGTGGAGAAGTGGTTTTAAGGGTGTTCCACTTGCTCCAGAGGAACGGGGCTGCTGTGAGTGGTAGGGAGGGGGAATTCATGGGTGTGCAGGAAGATTGGGAGGAATCGATCGATGGGAAGGGTGTTTTTCGTGAAAGTCGAGGAAGGAAGGAGCTGCCATAGGAGCCCATGTTAAATGTGAGTGTTTACATGTTTTTGGGGTTCGATTGCAGGGTGTTCCAGGTGGTTCCAAGTGGATGTAGTTAGCTGGGATCAGAGGTGGGAAAGTCTAATTTTGTTTGCAAGTGTTTTGAAGAAAATTCATGGAGGGGAAGGGGTGTTTTGGGCCTAGTTTGAAAGTGCATTTTGGACGCGACTTTAGGCCTTATGCGAGGTCGCGGTAATGCACGTTTTTGGGGTGGTATGTTGGGGTGTTCTAGGTTTTTGGGAAGGAGTTTAGGGGTGTGGGAGCAATGTTGGGAATGTCTAGTTTCTGGGAAAAATAGCAGTTTGGTTGTAGGTGGAGGGGAAAGGGTACTTTTGGCCTGTTTTGTAAGTGTACTTTCGTGCCATTGGCTAACATTGGCTGGCCCAGAGGTCGCGGTAATGCGGTTGTTTGGGAGGGTATTTTGGGGTGTTCCCTATTTTTGGGAATGTGTTTAAGGGGTTGGGAGGTATGTTGGGAATGTCTAGTTATTGAGAAAAATAGTAGTTTGCTCGTAGGTTGAGGGGAAATGCGAATTTGGGCCTGTTTTCAAGGTGCACTTTCGTGCCATTGGCTAACATTGCCGGTACTGCGTTATTGCAGATGAAAGCCACAAGAGGGCGACTTATATGTGGATTCCAGGGTTTAGGGCTCAGGGCAAGTGTGTGGGAATTGGGATAAGGGTGGAAGGGTTGTTGTGAGTGTTTAGGGGTGAGAGTGAGGGTGGAAGGCTTGTGTTTTAGGGCTGGGGATTAGGGCTTAGGGCCAGGCTTTAGGGTTCGGGGCTCCCTGCTAGGGCTTAGGGCTGCGGGCTAGGGCTGCAGGCTCGGGGATTAGGGCTTAGGGCCAGGCTTTAGGGTTCGGGACTGGGTTTCAGGGTTTAGGGCAGGGAAGGAGGGTAGTTTGTAGGACTGGAGACTAGGGTTTAGGGTTCGTGTGTAAGACTAGGCTTTAGGGTTTAGGGCTGGGATGTTAGGGCTTAGAGCTGGGACGTAGGGCTTAGGGCTCAGGACGGGTCTTTAGGGCTCCGGACTAGGGTTTGGGGCTTGGGAATAGGGTTTAAGGCTGGGGACTAGGGTATGAGGGTAGGGTTGAGGCTTGTTTCTAGGGTTTAGGGGAGTGTGCGTCGTTGCGGTTAGGTGTTTAGGGTTCAGAGGAGTGTGTAGGGTTAGGAGGTAGGGTTGGGGAGGTGTCTAGGGTTAGGAGGTAGGGTTGGGAAGGTGTCTAGGGCTTAGGGTTGGAATTGCTAGGGTTTCCCCGAGTCTAGGGCTCAGGGCTCGATTCAGTTTCGCCAATATTGGTGTTTTGGAAGGGTTTGTGTTGGTCTGGCTGGGTTGGGGTTGGTCCGATTTGGCTGGATTTGGTTTGGACTTGTGTGGTTTGGTGTTGGGAAGGTTTTCCAGTGGTTTGGCAAAAATCGATCCAGATTTGGCTGATTTTGGGGTGATTTTGCGTGTTTGCGGGGGGCGCGTGTTTGCCGCAAAAGTCGTACCCCTTCCACTGGATGGATTTGTGTAATTCTTGCTGAGATTCTTCATAATCGCTGGAACTAATGTCCCAGTGAGTTTCAAGAGGATCGAAGTAGGGGAAGTGCGAAAAAAGCACTTTTTGAGTGATGGCCTGAATCGCCATGTTATCCAATGGGCGTTTTTGGGGTGGTGGAGAAGTGGTTTTAAGGGTGTTCCACTTGCTCCAGAGGAACGGGGCTGCTGTGAGTGGTAGGGAGGGGGAATTCATGGGTGTGCAGGAAGATTGGGAGGAATCGATCGATGGGAAGGGTGTTTTTCGTGAAAGTCGAGGAAGGAAGGAGCTGCCATAGGAGCCCATGTTAAATGTGAGTGTTTACATGTTTTTGGGGTTCGATTGCAGGGTGTTCCAGGTGGTTCCAAGTGGATGTAGTTAGCTGGGATCAGAGGTGGGAAAGTCTAATTTTGTTTGCAAGTGTTTTGAAGAAAATTCATGGAGGGGAAGGGGTGTTTTGGGCCTAGTTTGAAAGTGCATTTTGGACGCGACTTTAGGCCTTATGCGAGGTCGCGGTAATGCACGTTTTTGGGGTGGTATGTTGGGGTGTTCTAGGTTTTTGGGAAGGAGTTTAGGGGTGTGGGAGCAATGTTGGGAATGTCTAGTTTCTGGGAAAAATAGCAGTTTGGTTGTAGGTGGAGGGGAAAGGGTACTTTTGGCCTGTTTTGTAAGTGTACTTTCGTGCCATTGGCTAACATTGGCTGGCCCAGAGGTCGCGGTAATGCGGTTGTTTGGGAGGGTATTTTGGGGTGTTCCCTATTTTTGGGAATGTGTTTAAGGGGTTGGGAGGTATGTTGGGAATGTCTAGTTATTGAGAAAAATAGTAGTTTGCTCGTAGGTTGAGGGGAAATGCGAATTTGGGCCTGTTTTCAAGGTGCACTTTCGTGCCATTGGCTAACATTGCCGGTACTGCGTTATTGCAGATGAAAGCCACAAGAGGGCGACTTATATGTGGATTCCAGGGTTTAGGGCTCAGGGCAAGTGTGTGGGAATTGGGATAAGGGTGGAAGGGTTGTTGTGAGTGTTTAGGGGTGAGAGTGAGGGTGGAAGGCTTGTGTTTTAGGGCTGGGGATTAGGGCTTAGGGCCAGGCTTTAGGGTTCGGGGCTCCCTGCTAGGGCTTAGGGCTGCGGGCTAGGGCTGCAGGCTCGGGGATTAGGGCTTAGGGCCAGGCTTTAGGGTTCGGGACTGGGTTTCAGGGTTTAGGGCAGGGAAGGAGGGTAGTTTGTAGGACTGGAGACTAGGGTTTAGGGTTCGTGTGTAAGACTAGGCTTTAGGGTTTAGGGCTGGGATGTTAGGGCTTAGAGCTGGGACGTAGGGCTTAGGGCTCAGGACGGGTCTTTAGGGCTCCGGACTAGGGTTTGGGGCTTGGGAATAGGGTTTAAGGCTGGGGACTAGGGTATGAGGGTAGGGTTGAGGCTTGTTTCTAGGGTTTAGGGGAGTGTGCGTCGTTGCGGTTAGGTGTTTAGGGTTCAGAGGAGTGTGTAGGGTTAGGAGGTAGGGTTGGGGAGGTGTCTAGGGTTAGGAGGTAGGGTTGGGAAGGTGTCTAGGGCTTAGGGTTGGAATTGCTAGGGTTTCCCCGAGTCTAGGGCTCAGGGCTCGATTCAGTTTCGCCAATATTGGTGTTTTGGAAGGGTTTGTGTTGGTCTGGCTGGGTTGGGGTTGGTCCGATTTGGCTGGATTTGGTTTGGACTTGTGTGGTTTGGTGTTGGGAAGGTTTTCCAGTGGTTTGGCAAAAATCGATCCAGATTTGGCTGATTTTGGGGTGATTTTGCGTGTTTGCGGGGGGCGCGTGTTTGCCGCAAAAGTCGTACCCCTTCCACTGGATGGATTTGTGTAATTCTTGCTGAGATTCTTCATAATCGCTGGAACTAATGTCCCAGTGAGTTTCAAGAGGATCGAAGTAGGGGAAGTGCGAAAAAAGCACTTTTTGAGTGATGGCCTGAATCGCCATGTTATCCAATGGGCGTTTTTGGGGTGGTGGAGAAGTGGTTTTAAGGGTGTTCCACTTGCTCCAGAGGAACGGGGCTGCTGTGAGTGGTAGGGAGGGGGAATTCATGGGTGTGCAGGAAGATTGGGAGGAATCGATCGATGGGAAGGGTGTTTTTCGTGAAAGTCGAGGAAGGAAGGAGCTGCCATAGGAGCCCATGTTAAATGTGAGTGTTTACATGTTTTTGGGGTTCGATTGCAGGGTGTTCCAGGTGGTTCCAAGTGGATGTAGTTAGCTGGGATCAGAGGTGGGAAAGTCTAATTTTGTTTGCAAGTGTTTTGAAGAAAATTCATGGAGGGGAAGGGGTGTTTTGGGCCTAGTTTGAAAGTGCATTTTGGACGCGACTTTAGGCCTTATGCGAGGTCGCGGTAATGCACGTTTTTGGGGTGGTATGTTGGGGTGTTCTAGGTTTTTGGGAAGGAGTTTAGGGGTGTGGGAGCAATGTTGGGAATGTCTAGTTTCTGGGAAAAATAGCAGTTTGGTTGTAGGTGGAGGGGAAAGGGTACTTTTGGCCTGTTTTGTAAGTGTACTTTCGTGCCATTGGCTAACATTGGCTGGCCCAGAGGTCGCGGTAATGCGGTTGTTTGGGAGGGTATTTTGGGGTGTTCCCTATTTTTGGGAATGTGTTTAAGGGGTTGGGAGGTATGTTGGGAATGTCTAGTTATTGAGAAAAATAGTAGTTTGCTCGTAGGTTGAGGGGAAATGCGAATTTGGGCCTGTTTTCAAGGTGCACTTTCGTGCCATTGGCTAACATTGCCGGTACTGCGTTATTGCAGATGAAAGCCACAAGAGGGCGACTTATATGTGGATTCCAGGGTTTAGGGCTCAGGGCAAGTGTGTGGGAATTGGGATAAGGGTGGAAGGGTTGTTGTGAGTGTTTAGGGGTGAGAGTGAGGGTGGAAGGCTTGTGTTTTAGGGCTGGGGATTAGGGCTTAGGGCCAGGCTTTAGGGTTCGGGGCTCCCTGCTAGGGCTTAGGGCTGCGGGCTAGGGCTGCAGGCTCGGGGATTAGGGCTTAGGGCCAGGCTTTAGGGTTCGGGACTGGGTTTCAGGGTTTAGGGCAGGGAAGGAGGGTAGTTTGTAGGACTGGAGACTAGGGTTTAGGGTTCGTGTGTAAGACTAGGCTTTAGGGTTTAGGGCTGGGATGTTAGGGCTTAGAGCTGGGACGTAGGGCTTAGGGCTCAGGACGGGTCTTTAGGGCTCCGGACTAGGGTTTGGGGCTTGGGAATAGGGTTTAAGGCTGGGGACTAGGGTATGAGGGTAGGGTTGAGGCTTGTTTCTAGGGTTTAGGGGAGTGTGCGTCGTTGCGGTTAGGTGTTTAGGGTTCAGAGGAGTGTGTAGGGTTAGGAGGTAGGGTTGGGGAGGTGTCTAGGGTTAGGAGGTAGGGTTGGGAAGGTGTCTAGGGCTTAGGGTTGGAATTGCTAGGGTTTCCCCGAGTCTAGGGCTCAGGGCTCGATTCAGTTTCGCCAATATTGGTGTTTTGGAAGGGTTTGTGTTGGTCTGGCTGGGTTGGGGTTGGTCCGATTTGGCTGGATTTGGTTTGGACTTGTGTGGTTTGGTGTTGGGAAGGTTTTCCAGTGGTTTGGCAAAAATCGATCCAGATTTGGCTGATTTTGGGGTGATTTTGCGTGTTTGCGGGGGGCGCGTGTTTGCCGCAAAAGTCGTACCCCTTCCACTGGATGGATTTGTGTAATTCTTGCTGAGATTCTTCATAATCGCTGGAACTAATGTCCCAGTGAGTTTCAAGAGGATCGAAGTAGGGGAAGTGCGAAAAAAGCACTTTTTGAGTGATGGCCTGAATCGCCATGTTATCCAATGGGCGTTTTTGGGGTGGTGGAGAAGTGGTTTTAAGGGTGTTCCACTTGCTCCAGAGGAACGGGGCTGCTGTGAGTGGTAGGGAGGGGGAATTCATGGGTGTGCAGGAAGATTGGGAGGAATCGATCGATGGGAAGGGTGTTTTTCGTGAAAGTCGAGGAAGGAAGGAGCTGCCATAGGAGCCCATGTTAAATGTGAGTGTTTACATGTTTTTGGGGTTCGATTGCAGGGTGTTCCAGGTGGTTCCAAGTGGATGTAGTTAGCTGGGATCAGAGGTGGGAAAGTCTAATTTTGTTTGCAAGTGTTTTGAAGAAAATTCATGGAGGGGAAGGGGTGTTTTGGGCCTAGTTTGAAAGTGCATTTTGGACGCGACTTTAGGCCTTATGCGAGGTCGCGGTAATGCACGTTTTTGGGGTGGTATGTTGGGGTGTTCTAGGTTTTTGGGAAGGAGTTTAGGGGTGTGGGAGCAATGTTGGGAATGTCTAGTTTCTGGGAAAAATAGCAGTTTGGTTGTAGGTGGAGGGGAAAGGGTACTTTTGGCCTGTTTTGTAAGTGTACTTTCGTGCCATTGGCTAACATTGGCTGGCCCAGAGGTCGCGGTAATGCGGTTGTTTGGGAGGGTATTTTGGGGTGTTCCCTATTTTTGGGAATGTGTTTAAGGGGTTGGGAGGTATGTTGGGAATGTCTAGTTATTGAGAAAAATAGTAGTTTGCTCGTAGGTTGAGGGGAAATGCGAATTTGGGCCTGTTTTCAAGGTGCACTTTCGTGCCATTGGCTAACATTGCCGGTACTGCGTTATTGCAGATGAAAGCCACAAGAGGGCGACTTATATGTGGATTCCAGGGTTTAGGGCTCAGGGCAAGTGTGTGGGAATTGGGATAAGGGTGGAAGGGTTGTTGTGAGTGTTTAGGGGTGAGAGTGAGGGTGGAAGGCTTGTGTTTTAGGGCTGGGGATTAGGGCTTAGGGCCAGGCTTTAGGGTTCGGGGCTCCCTGCTAGGGCTTAGGGCTGCGGGCTAGGGCTGCAGGCTCGGGGATTAGGGCTTAGGGCCAGGCTTTAGGGTTCGGGACTGGGTTTCAGGGTTTAGGGCAGGGAAGGAGGGTAGTTTGTAGGACTGGAGACTAGGGTTTAGGGTTCGTGTGTAAGACTAGGCTTTAGGGTTTAGGGCTGGGATGTTAGGGCTTAGAGCTGGGACGTAGGGCTTAGGGCTCAGGACGGGTCTTTAGGGCTCCGGACTAGGGTTTGGGGCTTGGGAATAGGGTTTAAGGCTGGGGACTAGGGTATGAGGGTAGGGTTGAGGCTTGTTTCTAGGGTTTAGGGGAGTGTGCGTCGTTGCGGTTAGGTGTTTAGGGTTCAGAGGAGTGTGTAGGGTTAGGAGGTAGGGTTGGGGAGGTGTCTAGGGTTAGGAGGTAGGGTTGGGAAGGTGTCTAGGGCTTAGGGTTGGAATTGCTAGGGTTTCCCCGAGTCTAGGGCTCAGGGCTCGATTCAGTTTCGCCAATATTGGTGTTTTGGAAGGGTTTGTGTTGGTCTGGCTGGGTTGGGGTTGGTCCGATTTGGCTGGATTTGGTTTGGACTTGTGTGGTTTGGTGTTGGGAAGGTTTTCCAGTGGTTTGGCAAAAATCGATCCAGATTTGGCTGATTTTGGGGTGATTTTGCGTGTTTGCGGGGGGCGCGTGTTTGCCGCAAAAGTCGTACCCCTTCCACTGGATGGATTTGTGTAATTCTTGCTGAGATTCTTCATAATCGCTGGAACTAATGTCCCAGTGAGTTTCAAGAGGATCGAAGTAGGGGAAGTGCGAAAAAAGCACTTTTTGAGTGATGGCCTGAATCGCCATGTTATCCAATGGGCGTTTTTGGGGTGGTGGAGAAGTGGTTTTAAGGGTGTTCCACTTGCTCCAGAGGAACGGGGCTGCTGTGAGTGGTAGGGAGGGGGAATTCATGGGTGTGCAGGAAGATTGGGAGGAATCGATCGATGGGAAGGGTGTTTTTCGTGAAAGTCGAGGAAGGAAGGAGCTGCCATAGGAGCCCATGTTAAATGTGAGTGTTTACATGTTTTTGGGGTTCGATTGCAGGGTGTTCCAGGTGGTTCCAAGTGGATGTAGTTAGCTGGGATCAGAGGTGGGAAAGTCTAATTTTGTTTGCAAGTGTTTTGAAGAAAATTCATGGAGGGGAAGGGGTGTTTTGGGCCTAGTTTGAAAGTGCATTTTGGACGCGACTTTAGGCCTTATGCGAGGTCGCGGTAATGCACGTTTTTGGGGTGGTATGTTGGGGTGTTCTAGGTTTTTGGGAAGGAGTTTAGGGGTGTGGGAGCAATGTTGGGAATGTCTAGTTTCTGGGAAAAATAGCAGTTTGGTTGTAGGTGGAGGGGAAAGGGTACTTTTGGCCTGTTTTGTAAGTGTACTTTCGTGCCATTGGCTAACATTGGCTGGCCCAGAGGTCGCGGTAATGCGGTTGTTTGGGAGGGTATTTTGGGGTGTTCCCTATTTTTGGGAATGTGTTTAAGGGGTTGGGAGGTATGTTGGGAATGTCTAGTTATTGAGAAAAATAGTAGTTTGCTCGTAGGTTGAGGGGAAATGCGAATTTGGGCCTGTTTTCAAGGTGCACTTTCGTGCCATTGGCTAACATTGCCGGTACTGCGTTATTGCAGATGAAAGCCACAAGAGGGCGACTTATATGTGGATTCCAGGGTTTAGGGCTCAGGGCAAGTGTGTGGGAATTGGGATAAGGGTGGAAGGGTTGTTGTGAGTGTTTAGGGGTGAGAGTGAGGGTGGAAGGCTTGTGTTTTAGGGCTGGGGATTAGGGCTTAGGGCCAGGCTTTAGGGTTCGGGGCTCCCTGCTAGGGCTTAGGGCTGCGGGCTAGGGCTGCAGGCTCGGGGATTAGGGCTTAGGGCCAGGCTTTAGGGTTCGGGACTGGGTTTCAGGGTTTAGGGCAGGGAAGGAGGGTAGTTTGTAGGACTGGAGACTAGGGTTTAGGGTTCGTGTGTAAGACTAGGCTTTAGGGTTTAGGGCTGGGATGTTAGGGCTTAGAGCTGGGACGTAGGGCTTAGGGCTCAGGACGGGTCTTTAGGGCTCCGGACTAGGGTTTGGGGCTTGGGAATAGGGTTTAAGGCTGGGGACTAGGGTATGAGGGTAGGGTTGAGGCTTGTTTCTAGGGTTTAGGGGAGTGTGCGTCGTTGCGGTTAGGTGTTTAGGGTTCAGAGGAGTGTGTAGGGTTAGGAGGTAGGGTTGGGGAGGTGTCTAGGGTTAGGAGGTAGGGTTGGGAAGGTGTCTAGGGCTTAGGGTTGGAATTGCTAGGGTTTCCCCGAGTCTAGGGCTCAGGGCTCGATTCAGTTTCGCCAATATTGGTGTTTTGGAAGGGTTTGTGTTGGTCTGGCTGGGTTGGGGTTGGTCCGATTTGGCTGGATTTGGTTTGGACTTGTGTGGTTTGGTGTTGGGAAGGTTTTCCAGTGGTTTGGCAAAAATCGATCCAGATTTGGCTGATTTTGGGGTGATTTTGCGTGTTTGCGGGGGGCGCGTGTTTGCCGCAAAAGTCGTACCCCTTCCACTGGATGGATTTGTGTAATTCTTGCTGAGATTCTTCATAATCGCTGGAACTAATGTCCCAGTGAGTTTCAAGAGGATCGAAGTAGGGGAAGTGCGAAAAAAGCACTTTTTGAGTGATGGCCTGAATCGCCATGTTATCCAATGGGCGTTTTTGGGGTGGTGGAGAAGTGGTTTTAAGGGTGTTCCACTTGCTCCAGAGGAACGGGGCTGCTGTGAGTGGTAGGGAGGGGGAATTCATGGGTGTGCAGGAAGATTGGGAGGAATCGATCGATGGGAAGGGTGTTTTTCGTGAAAGTCGAGGAAGGAAGGAGCTGCCATAGGAGCCCATGTTAAATGTGAGTGTTTACATGTTTTTGGGGTTCGATTGCAGGGTGTTCCAGGTGGTTCCAAGTGGATGTAGTTAGCTGGGATCAGAGGTGGGAAAGTCTAATTTTGTTTGCAAGTGTTTTGAAGAAAATTCATGGAGGGGAAGGGGTGTTTTGGGCCTAGTTTGAAAGTGCATTTTGGACGCGACTTTAGGCCTTATGCGAGGTCGCGGTAATGCACGTTTTTGGGGTGGTATGTTGGGGTGTTCTAGGTTTTTGGGAAGGAGTTTAGGGGTGTGGGAGCAATGTTGGGAATGTCTAGTTTCTGGGAAAAATAGCAGTTTGGTTGTAGGTGGAGGGGAAAGGGTACTTTTGGCCTGTTTTGTAAGTGTACTTTCGTGCCATTGGCTAACATTGGCTGGCCCAGAGGTCGCGGTAATGCGGTTGTTTGGGAGGGTATTTTGGGGTGTTCCCTATTTTTGGGAATGTGTTTAAGGGGTTGGGAGGTATGTTGGGAATGTCTAGTTATTGAGAAAAATAGTAGTTTGCTCGTAGGTTGAGGGGAAATGCGAATTTGGGCCTGTTTTCAAGGTGCACTTTCGTGCCATTGGCTAACATTGCCGGTACTGCGTTATTGCAGATGAAAGCCACAAGAGGGCGACTTATATGTGGATTCCAGGGTTTAGGGCTCAGGGCAAGTGTGTGGGAATTGGGATAAGGGTGGAAGGGTTGTTGTGAGTGTTTAGGGGTGAGAGTGAGGGTGGAAGGCTTGTGTTTTAGGGCTGGGGATTAGGGCTTAGGGCCAGGCTTTAGGGTTCGGGGCTCCCTGCTAGGGCTTAGGGCTGCGGGCTAGGGCTGCAGGCTCGGGGATTAGGGCTTAGGGCCAGGCTTTAGGGTTCGGGACTGGGTTTCAGGGTTTAGGGCAGGGAAGGAGGGTAGTTTGTAGGACTGGAGACTAGGGTTTAGGGTTCGTGTGTAAGACTAGGCTTTAGGGTTTAGGGCTGGGATGTTAGGGCTTAGAGCTGGGACGTAGGGCTTAGGGCTCAGGACGGGTCTTTAGGGCTCCGGACTAGGGTTTGGGGCTTGGGAATAGGGTTTAAGGCTGGGGACTAGGGTATGAGGGTAGGGTTGAGGCTTGTTTCTAGGGTTTAGGGGAGTGTGCGTCGTTGCGGTTAGGTGTTTAGGGTTCAGAGGAGTGTGTAGGGTTAGGAGGTAGGGTTGGGGAGGTGTCTAGGGTTAGGAGGTAGGGTTGGGAAGGTGTCTAGGGCTTAGGGTTGGAATTGCTAGGGTTTCCCCGAGTCTAGGGCTCAGGGCTCGATTCAGTTTCGCCAATATTGGTGTTTTGGAAGGGTTTGTGTTGGTCTGGCTGGGTTGGGGTTGGTCCGATTTGGCTGGATTTGGTTTGGACTTGTGTGGTTTGGTGTTGGGAAGGTTTTCCAGTGGTTTGGCAAAAATCGATCCAGATTTGGCTGATTTTGGGGTGATTTTGCGTGTTTGCGGGGGGCGCGTGTTTGCCGCAAAAGTCGTACCCCTTCCACTGGATGGATTTGTGTAATTCTTGCTGAGATTCTTCATAATCGCTGGAACTAATGTCCCAGTGAGTTTCAAGAGGATCGAAGTAGGGGAAGTGCGAAAAAAGCACTTTTTGAGTGATGGCCTGAATCGCCATGTTATCCAATGGGCGTTTTTGGGGTGGTGGAGAAGTGGTTTTAAGGGTGTTCCACTTGCTCCAGAGGAACGGGGCTGCTGTGAGTGGTAGGGAGGGGGAATTCATGGGTGTGCAGGAAGATTGGGAGGAATCGATCGATGGGAAGGGTGTTTTTCGTGAAAGTCGAGGAAGGAAGGAGCTGCCATAGGAGCCCATGTTAAATGTGAGTGTTTACATGTTTTTGGGGTTCGATTGCAGGGTGTTCCAGGTGGTTCCAAGTGGATGTAGTTAGCTGGGATCAGAGGTGGGAAAGTCTAATTTTGTTTGCAAGTGTTTTGAAGAAAATTCATGGAGGGGAAGGGGTGTTTTGGGCCTAGTTTGAAAGTGCATTTTGGACGCGACTTTAGGCCTTATGCGAGGTCGCGGTAATGCACGTTTTTGGGGTGGTATGTTGGGGTGTTCTAGGTTTTTGGGAAGGAGTTTAGGGGTGTGGGAGCAATGTTGGGAATGTCTAGTTTCTGGGAAAAATAGCAGTTTGGTTGTAGGTGGAGGGGAAAGGGTACTTTTGGCCTGTTTTGTAAGTGTACTTTCGTGCCATTGGCTAACATTGGCTGGCCCAGAGGTCGCGGTAATGCGGTTGTTTGGGAGGGTATTTTGGGGTGTTCCCTATTTTTGGGAATGTGTTTAAGGGGTTGGGAGGTATGTTGGGAATGTCTAGTTATTGAGAAAAATAGTAGTTTGCTCGTAGGTTGAGGGGAAATGCGAATTTGGGCCTGTTTTCAAGGTGCACTTTCGTGCCATTGGCTAACATTGCCGGTACTGCGTTATTGCAGATGAAAGCCACAAGAGGGCGACTTATATGTGGATTCCAGGGTTTAGGGCTCAGGGCAAGTGTGTGGGAATTGGGATAAGGGTGGAAGGGTTGTTGTGAGTGTTTAGGGGTGAGAGTGAGGGTGGAAGGCTTGTGTTTTAGGGCTGGGGATTAGGGCTTAGGGCCAGGCTTTAGGGTTCGGGGCTCCCTGCTAGGGCTTAGGGCTGCGGGCTAGGGCTGCAGGCTCGGGGATTAGGGCTTAGGGCCAGGCTTTAGGGTTCGGGACTGGGTTTCAGGGTTTAGGGCAGGGAAGGAGGGTAGTTTGTAGGACTGGAGACTAGGGTTTAGGGTTCGTGTGTAAGACTAGGCTTTAGGGTTTAGGGCTGGGATGTTAGGGCTTAGAGCTGGGACGTAGGGCTTAGGGCTCAGGACGGGTCTTTAGGGCTCCGGACTAGGGTTTGGGGCTTGGGAATAGGGTTTAAGGCTGGGGACTAGGGTATGAGGGTAGGGTTGAGGCTTGTTTCTAGGGTTTAGGGGAGTGTGCGTCGTTGCGGTTAGGTGTTTAGGGTTCAGAGGAGTGTGTAGGGTTAGGAGGTAGGGTTGGGGAGGTGTCTAGGGTTAGGAGGTAGGGTTGGGAAGGTGTCTAGGGCTTAGGGTTGGAATTGCTAGGGTTTCCCCGAGTCTAGGGCTCAGGGCTCGATTCAGTTTCGCCAATATTGGTGTTTTGGAAGGGTTTGTGTTGGTCTGGCTGGGTTGGGGTTGGTCCGATTTGGCTGGATTTGGTTTGGACTTGTGTGGTTTGGTGTTGGGAAGGTTTTCCAGTGGTTTGGCAAAAATCGATCCAGATTTGGCTGATTTTGGGGTGATTTTGCGTGTTTGCGGGGGGCGCGTGTTTGCCGCAAAAGTCGTACCCCTTCCACTGGATGGATTTGTGTAATTCTTGCTGAGATTCTTCATAATCGCTGGAACTAATGTCCCAGTGAGTTTCAAGAGGATCGAAGTAGGGGAAGTGCGAAAAAAGCACTTTTTGAGTGATGGCCTGAATCGCCATGTTATCCAATGGGCGTTTTTGGGGTGGTGGAGAAGTGGTTTTAAGGGTGTTCCACTTGCTCCAGAGGAACGGGGCTGCTGTGAGTGGTAGGGAGGGGGAATTCATGGGTGTGCAGGAAGATTGGGAGGAATCGATCGATGGGAAGGGTGTTTTTCGTGAAAGTCGAGGAAGGAAGGAGCTGCCATAGGAGCCCATGTTAAATGTGAGTGTTTACATGTTTTTGGGGTTCGATTGCAGGGTGTTCCAGGTGGTTCCAAGTGGATGTAGTTAGCTGGGATCAGAGGTGGGAAAGTCTAATTTTGTTTGCAAGTGTTTTGAAGAAAATTCATGGAGGGGAAGGGGTGTTTTGGGCCTAGTTTGAAAGTGCATTTTGGACGCGACTTTAGGCCTTATGCGAGGTCGCGGTAATGCACGTTTTTGGGGTGGTATGTTGGGGTGTTCTAGGTTTTTGGGAAGGAGTTTAGGGGTGTGGGAGCAATGTTGGGAATGTCTAGTTTCTGGGAAAAATAGCAGTTTGGTTGTAGGTGGAGGGGAAAGGGTACTTTTGGCCTGTTTTGTAAGTGTACTTTCGTGCCATTGGCTAACATTGGCTGGCCCAGAGGTCGCGGTAATGCGGTTGTTTGGGAGGGTATTTTGGGGTGTTCCCTATTTTTGGGAATGTGTTTAAGGGGTTGGGAGGTATGTTGGGAATGTCTAGTTATTGAGAAAAATAGTAGTTTGCTCGTAGGTTGAGGGGAAATGCGAATTTGGGCCTGTTTTCAAGGTGCACTTTCGTGCCATTGGCTAACATTGCCGGTACTGCGTTATTGCAGATGAAAGCCACAAGAGGGCGACTTATATGTGGATTCCAGGGTTTAGGGCTCAGGGCAAGTGTGTGGGAATTGGGATAAGGGTGGAAGGGTTGTTGTGAGTGTTTAGGGGTGAGAGTGAGGGTGGAAGGCTTGTGTTTTAGGGCTGGGGATTAGGGCTTAGGGCCAGGCTTTAGGGTTCGGGGCTCCCTGCTAGGGCTTAGGGCTGCGGGCTAGGGCTGCAGGCTCGGGGATTAGGGCTTAGGGCCAGGCTTTAGGGTTCGGGACTGGGTTTCAGGGTTTAGGGCAGGGAAGGAGGGTAGTTTGTAGGACTGGAGACTAGGGTTTAGGGTTCGTGTGTAAGACTAGGCTTTAGGGTTTAGGGCTGGGATGTTAGGGCTTAGAGCTGGGACGTAGGGCTTAGGGCTCAGGACGGGTCTTTAGGGCTCCGGACTAGGGTTTGGGGCTTGGGAATAGGGTTTAAGGCTGGGGACTAGGGTATGAGGGTAGGGTTGAGGCTTGTTTCTAGGGTTTAGGGGAGTGTGCGTCGTTGCGGTTAGGTGTTTAGGGTTCAGAGGAGTGTGTAGGGTTAGGAGGTAGGGTTGGGGAGGTGTCTAGGGTTAGGAGGTAGGGTTGGGAAGGTGTCTAGGGCTTAGGGTTGGAATTGCTAGGGTTTCCCCGAGTCTAGGGCTCAGGGCTCGATTCAGTTTCGCCAATATTGGTGTTTTGGAAGGGTTTGTGTTGGTCTGGCTGGGTTGGGGTTGGTCCGATTTGGCTGGATTTGGTTTGGACTTGTGTGGTTTGGTGTTGGGAAGGTTTTCCAGTGGTTTGGCAAAAATCGATCCAGATTTGGCTGATTTTGGGGTGATTTTGCGTGTTTGCGGGGGGCGCGTGTTTGCCGCAAAAGTCGTACCCCTTCCACTGGATGGATTTGTGTAATTCTTGCTGAGATTCTTCATAATCGCTGGAACTAATGTCCCAGTGAGTTTCAAGAGGATCGAAGTAGGGGAAGTGCGAAAAAAGCACTTTTTGAGTGATGGCCTGAATCGCCATGTTATCCAATGGGCGTTTTTGGGGTGGTGGAGAAGTGGTTTTAAGGGTGTTCCACTTGCTCCAGAGGAACGGGGCTGCTGTGAGTGGTAGGGAGGGGGAATTCATGGGTGTGCAGGAAGATTGGGAGGAATCGATCGATGGGAAGGGTGTTTTTCGTGAAAGTCGAGGAAGGAAGGAGCTGCCATAGGAGCCCATGTTAAATGTGAGTGTTTACATGTTTTTGGGGTTCGATTGCAGGGTGTTCCAGGTGGTTCCAAGTGGATGTAGTTAGCTGGGATCAGAGGTGGGAAAGTCTAATTTTGTTTGCAAGTGTTTTGAAGAAAATTCATGGAGGGGAAGGGGTGTTTTGGGCCTAGTTTGAAAGTGCATTTTGGACGCGACTTTAGGCCTTATGCGAGGTCGCGGTAATGCACGTTTTTGGGGTGGTATGTTGGGGTGTTCTAGGTTTTTGGGAAGGAGTTTAGGGGTGTGGGAGCAATGTTGGGAATGTCTAGTTTCTGGGAAAAATAGCAGTTTGGTTGTAGGTGGAGGGGAAAGGGTACTTTTGGCCTGTTTTGTAAGTGTACTTTCGTGCCAGTGGCTAACATTGGCTGGCCCAGAGGTCGCGGTAATGCGGTTGTTTGGGAGGGTATTTTGGGGTGTTCCCTATTTTTGGGAATGTGTTTAAGGGGTTGGGAGGTATGTTGGGAATGTCTAGTTATTGAGAAAAATAGTAGTTTGCTCGTAGGTTGAGGGGAAATGCGAATTTGGGCCTGTTTTCAAGGTGCACTTTCGTGCCATTGGCTAACATTGCCGGTACTGCGTTATTGCAGATGAAAGCCACAAGAGGGCGACTTATATGTGGATTCCAGGGTTTAGGGCTCAGGGCAAGTGTGTGGGAATTGGGATAAGGGTGGAAGGGTTGTTGTGAGTGTTTAGGGGTGAGAGTGAGGGTGGAAGGCTTGTGTTTTAGGGCTGGGGATTAGGGCTTAGGGCCAGGCTTTAGGGTTCGGGGCTCCCTGCTAGGGCTTAGGGCTGCGGGCTAGGGCTGCAGGCTCGGGGATTAGGGCTTAGGGCCAGGCTTTAGGGTTCGGGACTGGGTTTCAGGGTTTAGGGCAGGGAAGGAGGGTAGTTTGTAGGACTGGAGACTAGGGTTTAGGGTTCGTGTGTAAGACTAGGCTTTAGGGTTTAGGGCTGGGATGTTAGGGCTTAGAGCTGGGACGTAGGGCTTAGGGCTCAGGACGGGTCTTTAGGGCTCCGGACTAGGGTTTGGGGCTTGGGAATAGGGTTTAAGGCTGGGGACTAGGGTATGAGGGTAGGGTTGAGGCTTGTTTCTAGGGTTTAGGGGAGTGTGCGTCGTTGCGGTTAGGTGTTTAGGGTTCAGAGGAGTGTGTAGGGTTAGGAGGTAGGGTTGGGGAGGTGTCTAGGGTTAGGAGGTAGGGTTGGGAAGGTGTCTAGGGCTTAGGGTTGGAATTGCTAGGGTTTCCCCGAGTCTAGGGCTCAGGGCTCGATTCAGTTTCGCCAATATTGGTGTTTTGGAAGGGTTTGTGTTGGTCTGGCTGGGTTGGGGTTGGTCCGATTTGGCTGGATTTGGTTTGGACTTGTGTGGTTTGGTGTTGGGAAGGTTTTCCAGTGGTTTGGCAAAAATCGATCCAGATTTGGCTGATTTTGGGGTGATTTTGCGTGTTTGCGGGGGGCGCGTGTTTGCCGCAAAAGTCGTACCCCTTCCACTGGATGGATTTGTGTAATTCTTGCTGAGATTCTTCATAATCGCTGGAACTAATGTCCCAGTGAGTTTCAAGAGGATCGAAGTAGGGGAAGTGCGAAAAAAGCACTTTTTGAGTGATGGCCTGAATCGCCATGTTATCCAATGGGCGTTTTTGGGGTGGTGGAGAAGTGGTTTTAAGGGTGTTCCACTTGCTCCAGAGGAACGGGGCTGCTGTGAGTGGTAGGGAGGGGGAATTCATGGGTGTGCAGGAAGATTGGGAGGAATCGATCGATGGGAAGGGTGTTTTTCGTGAAAGTCGAGGAAGGAAGGAGCTGCCATAGGAGCCCATGTTAAATGTGAGTGTTTACATGTTTTTGGGGTTCGATTGCAGGGTGTTCCAGGTGGTTCCAAGTGGATGTAGTTAGCTGGGATCAGAGGTGGGAAAGTCTAATTTTGTTTGCAAGTGTTTTGAAGAAAATTCATGGAGGGGAAGGGGTGTTTTGGGCCTAGTTTGAAAGTGCATTTTGGACGCGACTTTAGGCCTTATGCGAGGTCGCGGTAATGCACGTTTTTGGGGTGGTATGTTGGGGTGTTCTAGGTTTTTGGGAAGGAGTTTAGGGGTGTGGGAGCAATGTTGGGAATGTCTAGTTTCTGGGAAAAATAGCAGTTTGGTTGTAGGTGGAGGGGAAAGGGTACTTTTGGCCTGTTTTGTAAGTGTACTTTCGTGCCATTGGCTAACATTGGCTGGCCCAGAGGTCGCGGTAATGCGGTTGTTTGGGAGGGTATTTTGGGGTGTTCCCTATTTTTGGGAATGTGTTTAAGGGGTTGGGAGGTATGTTGGGAATGTCTAGTTATTGAGAAAAATAGTAGTTTGCTCGTAGGTTGAGGGGAAATGCGAATTTGGGCCTGTTTTCAAGGTGCACTTTCGTGCCATTGGCTAACATTGCCGGTACTGCGTTATTGCAGATGAAAGCCACAAGAGGGCGACTTATATGTGGATTCCAGGGTTTAGGGCTCAGGGCAAGTGTGTGGGAATTGGGATAAGGGTGGAAGGGTTGTTGTGAGTGTTTAGGGGTGAGAGTGAGGGTGGAAGGCTTGTGTTTTAGGGCTGGGGATTAGGGCTTAGGGCCAGGCTTTAGGGTTCGGGGCTCCCTGCTAGGGCTTAGGGCTGCGGGCTAGGGCTGCAGGCTCGGGGATTAGGGCTTAGGGCCAGGCTTTAGGGTTCGGGACTGGGTTTCAGGGTTTAGGGCAGGGAAGGAGGGTAGTTTGTAGGACTGGAGACTAGGGTTTAGGGTTCGTGTGTAAGACTAGGCTTTAGGGTTTAGGGCTGGGATGTTAGGGCTTAGAGCTGGGACGTAGGGCTTAGGGCTCAGGACGGGTCTTTAGGGCTCCGGACTAGGGTTTGGGGCTTGGGAATAGGGTTTAAGGCTGGGGACTAGGGTATGAGGGTAGGGTTGAGGCTTGTTTCTAGGGTTTAGGGGAGTGTGCGTCGTTGCGGTTAGGTGTTTAGGGTTCAGAGGAGTGTGTAGGGTTAGGAGGTAGGGTTGGGGAGGTGTCTAGGGTTAGGAGGTAGGGTTGGGAAGGTGTCTAGGGCTTAGGGTTGGAATTGCTAGGGTTTCCCCGAGTCTAGGGCTCAGGGCTCGATTCAGTTTCGCCAATATTGGTGTTTTGGAAGGGTTTGTGTTGGTCTGGCTGGGTTGGGGTTGGTCCGATTTGGCTGGATTTGGTTTGGACTTGTGTGGTTTGGTGTTGGGAAGGTTTTCCAGTGGTTTGGCAAAAATCGATCCAGATTTGGCTGATTTTGGGGTGATTTTGCGTGTTTGCGGGGGGCGCGTGTTTGCCGCAAAAGTCGTACCCCTTCCACTGGATGGATTTGTGTAATTCTTGCTGAGATTCTTCATAATCGCTGGAACTAATGTCCCAGTGAGTTTCAAGAGGATCGAAGTAGGGGAAGTGCGAAAAAAGCACTTTTTGAGTGATGGCCTGAATCGCCATGTTATCCAATGGGCGTTTTTGGGGTGGTGGAGAAGTGGTTTTAAGGGTGTTCCACTTGCTCCAGAGGAACGGGGCTGCTGTGAGTGGTAGGGAGGGGGAATTCATGGGTGTGCAGGAAGATTGGGAGGAATCGATCGATGGGAAGGGTGTTTTTCGTGAAAGTCGAGGAAGGAAGGAGCTGCCATAGGAGCCCATGTTAAATGTGAGTGTTTACATGTTTTTGGGGTTCGATTGCAGGGTGTTCCAGGTGGTTCCAAGTGGATGTAGTTAGCTGGGATCAGAGGTGGGAAAGTCTAATTTTGTTTGCAAGTGTTTTGAAGAAAATTCATGGAGGGGAAGGGGTGTTTTGGGCCTAGTTTGAAAGTGCATTTTGGACGCGACTTTAGGCCTTATGCGAGGTCGCGGTAATGCACGTTTTTGGGGTGGTATGTTGGGGTGTTCTAGGTTTTTGGGAAGGAGTTTAGGGGTGTGGGAGCAATGTTGGGAATGTCTAGTTTCTGGGAAAAATAGCAGTTTGGTTGTAGGTGGAGGGGAAAGGGTACTTTTGGCCTGTTTTGTAAGTGTACTTTCGTGCCATTGGCTAACATTGGCTGGCCCAGAGGTCGCGGTAATGCGGTTGTTTGGGAGGGTATTTTGGGGTGTTCCCTATTTTTGGGAATGTGTTTAAGGGGTTGGGAGGTATGTTGGGAATGTCTAGTTATTGAGAAAAATAGTAGTTTGCTCGTAGGTTGAGGGGAAATGCGAATTTGGGCCTGTTTTCAAGGTGCACTTTCGTGCCATTGGCTAACATTGCCGGTACTGCGTTATTGCAGATGAAAGCCACAAGAGGGCGACTTATATGTGGATTCCAGGGTTTAGGGCTCAGGGCAAGTGTGTGGGAATTGGGATAAGGGTGGAAGGGTTGTTGTGAGTGTTTAGGGGTGAGAGTGAGGGTGGAAGGCTTGTGTTTTAGGGCTGGGGATTAGGGCTTAGGGCCAGGCTTTAGGGTTCGGGGCTCCCTGCTAGGGCTTAGGGCTGCGGGCTAGGGCTGCAGGCTCGGGGATTAGGGCTTAGGGCCAGGCTTTAGGGTTCGGGACTGGGTTTCAGGGTTTAGGGCAGGGAAGGAGGGTAGTTTGTAGGACTGGAGACTAGGGTTTAGGGTTCGTGTGTAAGACTAGGCTTTAGGGTTTAGGGCTGGGATGTTAGGGCTTAGAGCTGGGACGTAGGGCTTAGGGCTCAGGACGGGTCTTTAGGGCTCCGGACTAGGGTTTGGGGCTTGGGAATAGGGTTTAAGGCTGGGGACTAGGGTATGAGGGTAGGGTTGAGGCTTGTTTCTAGGGTTTAGGGGAGTGTGCGTCGTTGCGGTTAGGTGTTTAGGGTTCAGAGGAGTGTGTAGGGTTAGGAGGTAGGGTTGGGGAGGTGTCTAGGGTTAGGAGGTAGGGTTGGGAAGGTGTCTAGGGCTTAGGGTTGGAATTGCTAGGGTTTCCCCGAGTCTAGGGCTCAGGGCTCGATTCAGTTTCGCCAATATTGGTGTTTTGGAAGGGTTTGTGTTGGTCTGGCTGGGTTGGGGTTGGTCCGATTTGGCTGGATTTGGTTTGGACTTGTGTGGTTTGGTGTTGGGAAGGTTTTCCAGTGGTTTGGCAAAAATCGATCCAGATTTGGCTGATTTTGGGGTGATTTTGCGTGTTTGCGGGGGGCGCGTGTTTGCCGCAAAAGTCGTACCCCTTCCACTGGATGGATTTGTGTAATTCTTGCTGAGATTCTTCATAATCGCTGGAACTAATGTCCCAGTGAGTTTCAAGAGGATCGAAGTAGGGGAAGTGCGAAAAAAGCACTTTTTGAGTGATGGCCTGAATCGCCATGTTATCCAATGGGCGTTTTTGGGGTGGTGGAGAAGTGGTTTTAAGGGTGTTCCACTTGCTCCAGAGGAACGGGGCTGCTGTGAGTGGTAGGGAGGGGGAATTCATGGGTGTGCAGGAAGATTGGGAGGAATCGATCGATGGGAAGGGTGTTTTTCGTGAAAGTCGAGGAAGGAAGGAGCTGCCATAGGAGCCCATGTTAAATGTGAGTGTTTACATGTTTTTGGGGTTCGATTGCAGGGTGTTCCAGGTGGTTCCAAGTGGATGTAGTTAGCTGGGATCAGAGGTGGGAAAGTCTAATTTTGTTTGCAAGTGTTTTGAAGAAAATTCATGGAGGGGAAGGGGTGTTTTGGGCCTAGTTTGAAAGTGCATTTTGGACGCGACTTTAGGCCTTATGCGAGGTCGCGGTAATGCACGTTTTTGGGGTGGTATGTTGGGGTGTTCTAGGTTTTTGGGAAGGAGTTTAGGGGTGTGGGAGCAATGTTGGGAATGTCTAGTTTCTGGGAAAAATAGCAGTTTGGTTGTAGGTGGAGGGGAAAGGGTACTTTTGGCCTGTTTTGTAAGTGTACTTTCGTGCCATTGGCTAACATTGGCTGGCCCAGAGGTCGCGGTAATGCGGTTGTTTGGGAGGGTATTTTGGGGTGTTCCCTATTTTTGGGAATGTGTTTAAGGGGTTGGGAGGTATGTTGGGAATGTCTAGTTATTGAGAAAAATAGTAGTTTGCTCGTAGGTTGAGGGGAAATGCGAATTTGGGCCTGTTTTCAAGGTGCACTTTCGTGCCATTGGCTAACATTGCCGGTACTGCGTTATTGCAGATGAAAGCCACAAGAGGGCGACTTATATGTGGATTCCAGGGTTTAGGGCTCAGGGCAAGTGTGTGGGAATTGGGATAAGGGTGGAAGGGTTGTTGTGAGTGTTTAGGGGTGAGAGTGAGGGTGGAAGGCTTGTGTTTTAGGGCTGGGGATTAGGGCTTAGGGCCAGGCTTTAGGGTTCGGGGCTCCCTGCTAGGGCTTAGGGCTGCGGGCTAGGGCTGCAGGCTCGGGGATTAGGGCTTAGGGCCAGGCTTTAGGGTTCGGGACTGGGTTTCAGGGTTTAGGGCAGGGAAGGAGGGTAGTTTGTAGGACTGGAGACTAGGGTTTAGGGTTCGTGTGTAAGACTAGGCTTTAGGGTTTAGGGCTGGGATGTTAGGGCTTAGAGCTGGGACGTAGGGCTTAGGGCTCAGGACGGGTCTTTAGGGCTCCGGACTAGGGTTTGGGGCTTGGGAATAGGGTTTAAGGCTGGGGACTAGGGTATGAGGGTAGGGTTGAGGCTTGTTTCTAGGGTTTAGGGGAGTGTGCGTCGTTGCGGTTAGGTGTTTAGGGTTCAGAGGAGTGTGTAGGGTTAGGAGGTAGGGTTGGGGAGGTGTCTAGGGTTAGGAGGTAGGGTTGGGAAGGTGTCTAGGGCTTAGGGTTGGAATTGCTAGGGTTTCCCCGAGTCTAGGGCTCAGGGCTCGATTCAGTTTCGCCAATATTGGTGTTTTGGAAGGGTTTGTGTTGGTCTGGCTGGGTTGGGGTTGGTCCGATTTGGCTGGATTTGGTTTGGACTTGTGTGGTTTGGTGTTGGGAAGGTTTTCCAGTGGTTTGGCAAAAATCGATCCAGATTTGGCTGATTTTGGGGTGATTTTGCGTGTTTGCGGGGGGCGCGTGTTTGCCGCAAAAGTCGTACCCCTTCCACTGGATGGATTTGTGTAATTCTTGCTGAGATTCTTCATAATCGCTGGAACTAATGTCCCAGTGAGTTTCAAGAGGATCGAAGTAGGGGAAGTGCGAAAAAAGCACTTTTTGAGTGATGGCCTGAATCGCCATGTTATCCAATGGGCGTTTTTGGGGTGGTGGAGAAGTGGTTTTAAGGGTGTTCCACTTGCTCCAGAGGAACGGGGCTGCTGTGAGTGGTAGGGAGGGGGAATTCATGGGTGTGCAGGAAGATTGGGAGGAATCGATCGATGGGAAGGGTGTTTTTCGTGAAAGTCGAGGAAGGAAGGAGCTGCCATAGGAGCCCATGTTAAATGTGAGTGTTTACATGTTTTTGGGGTTCGATTGCAGGGTGTTCCAGGTGGTTCCAAGTGGATGTAGTTAGCTGGGATCAGAGGTGGGAAAGTCTAATTTTGTTTGCAAGTGTTTTGAAGAAAATTCATGGAGGGGAAGGGGTGTTTTGGGCCTAGTTTGAAAGTGCATTTTGGACGCGACTTTAGGCCTTATGCGAGGTCGCGGTAATGCACGTTTTTGGGGTGGTATGTTGGGGTGTTCTAGGTTTTTGGGAAGGAGTTTAGGGGTGTGGGAGCAATGTTGGGAATGTCTAGTTTCTGGGAAAAATAGCAGTTTGGTTGTAGGTGGAGGGGAAAGGGTACTTTTGGCCTGTTTTGTAAGTGTACTTTCGTGCCATTGGCTAACATTGGCTGGCCCAGAGGTCGCGGTAATGCGGTTGTTTGGGAGGGTATTTTGGGGTGTTCCCTATTTTTGGGAATGTGTTTAAGGGGTTGGGAGGTATGTTGGGAATGTCTAGTTATTGAGAAAAATAGTAGTTTGCTCGTAGGTTGAGGGGAAATGCGAATTTGGGCCTGTTTTCAAGGTGCACTTTCGTGCCATTGGCTAACATTGCCGGTACTGCGTTATTGCAGATGAAAGCCACAAGAGGGCGACTTATATGTGGATTCCAGGGTTTAGGGCTCAGGGCAAGTGTGTGGGAATTGGGATAAGGGTGGAAGGGTTGTTGTGAGTGTTTAGGGGTGAGAGTGAGGGTGGAAGGCTTGTGTTTTAGGGCTGGGGATTAGGGCTTAGGGCCAGGCTTTAGGGTTCGGGGCTCCCTGCTAGGGCTTAGGGCTGCGGGCTAGGGCTGCAGGCTCGGGGATTAGGGCTTAGGGCCAGGCTTTAGGGTTCGGGACTGGGTTTCAGGGTTTAGGGCAGGGAAGGAGGGTAGTTTGTAGGACTGGAGACTAGGGTTTAGGGTTCGTGTGTAAGACTAGGCTTTAGGGTTTAGGGCTGGGATGTTAGGGCTTAGAGCTGGGACGTAGGGCTTAGGGCTCAGGACGGGTCTTTAGGGCTCCGGACTAGGGTTTGGGGCTTGGGAATAGGGTTTAAGGCTGGGGACTAGGGTATGAGGGTAGGGTTGAGGCTTGTTTCTAGGGTTTAGGGGAGTGTGCGTCGTTGCGGTTAGGTGTTTAGGGTTCAGAGGAGTGTGTAGGGTTAGGAGGTAGGGTTGGGGAGGTGTCTAGGGTTAGGAGGTAGGGTTGGGAAGGTGTCTAGGGCTTAGGGTTGGAATTGCTAGGGTTT